>NC_143254.1:6365000-6670577 GCF_984573655.1 Nuphar pumila | reverse complement strand
TGAGAACATCTTCAAGAGAGGGAGGAGTAAATGAGGATAGAAGTGATGACCTTATTTGCTCAAATTCCGGTCTCAACCCATTCAAAAAATTGAAGAAACTATCTTCTTCAAGTTGCTTGTGGCGGAGTTTAATTGCCTCTCCACTCCATTTTGGTTTAAGCATAAAGAGCTCATCCCAAATAGAGGAAAGATCGGCAAAATATTCCCTAATAGACATTTCACCTTGAGTAAGGGAGAGGGCCTTCTTTTGAAGGTAATACTTATGGGATAGATCTCTTGATGTATACATTTTCTCGAGATAATGCCAAGCTTCCGATGCTTTTTTGAATTTGATAATGTTGGCATTAATCTTTGTTTCGACGGATGCGAAGAAACAAGAAAGAATCTTGAAGTTCTTCATTTCCCATTCGTCGTGCTTCTTGGAGTATTCTTCAAGAGCTTTGATCCTTTCCTCTCCCTCAAGAATCTTGATTTCACTTCCGTCCATTACAGTTATCTTGGGTTCCGGTTCCGGAATTATTCCTTGCACATAACCCCACAATCCTTTTCCTTTTATGTGAGCCTCCATATTCCCGGCCCAAATATGATAGTTGGACCCATTCAACTTGAAGCCAAGGGCAAAGTGAGACTCTTTCTCACCCATTAATGCGTAAAGAGAAGGAGAAAAAAGGCGTACCAATACAATGTTTCAACTTCTAGTTTGCACAAGATCCTTCTAAAATATTTGAGAAGCAAGATCCACCACTTCAATCTCTAAAGATCTGAAGGCACGGTTTTCGAGGCACTCGAACAAGGGAGGATCCCACGATCTTCAATCACCAACCGAGCTTTGATACCATGTGAAATTGTCTACAAAGAGACAATACGCATACAAGCACAAATACTTTATAAAAGAAGTGCACGAAAGCACTCTCACAACACTTTAACAAAATACGCAAAAAGCGTATAAATAATAAACATGCAATAATGCATGTATTTCATAAATAAAAGCAAATGCTTGAGACTCTCAAGCTTATGTTACAACAAGGGGTAACACCCCTATTTATACAAGAAAGGAGAGGTGCAAGAGGTGACTCCCCAAAGGAGTCGTTGGGGAGCTCCCAACGGTCACAATTGTGACCGTTGGGGGCTCCCCAACAACTCTATTGGGGAGACCCCCAATGCACCTTTTTGGAAATACAAAAAGGAAAAAATAAAAATAAAAGGAATTAAAAAATAAAGGAAAAAATTACAGCATATTCCAAATGAAATATGCGCAAAATGTAAAAGGACTAAAATACCCTTTTCGGGTAAAAATAGAAAAAATGTATAAATATATATACTTATATATAGAGATACGTATACATATAACATATGTATACGTATCTCTATGTATATAAGTATATATATTTATACTTACAATAATGTTTTTGAGTATACATTTTAACAGGAAGCACATGAAAAACATAAAAAGAAGCGTGAGAGAAGCGTATAGAAATCATGTAGGGAAGTGGGGTAGAAATGTGTGGGAAGCATAGAAGCGTGGGAGAATCGAGATTCCTACCAAGTTTCGGAAGCGAGAAGTTTTGCGCTTCTGAAGCGAGTTTCGAGGAAGCGTGCTTCCCACCTATCTATGAAGCTTCTTGTAACTCTGCCTGTAACCCATCATCCATTTCATTTAGTAAAGACTTGGAATATAGATCTTTTCTTGTTTGTGATTATTTCCGATGGTTGTTGTGAATTTATGCTTTATAGTTAATGAAATACTCTATTTTAGTAGTTGTATATTTTTTATATTTTTACCTTAAACATATTGAGGTTTACACCTCATTACACCTCAAACATCTCATTCATACTTTTCAAAAGCACCTCATTATACCTCATGCCTTTAAAACCCTTGTTTAAGATATGTCGTTCAAGTTACTGCAAATTTTTTTCTTTTTAACCTACATTTTAGTCGGCAATCTATCTGTTTATCTTTTGAAAGGCATTGTAATCATTTGCAGGTCATAATTTGACTTGTAACGAGGAATTTAATTAAAATTGTGCTATTTAATAGAGTTGGATGTTATTGTAAGGAAATAGGCGGAAATACAAATAACAAGTGATAACACTTGAAGGTCCAATAATGGACAAAAAAACACAAGCCCATAAAGTGCAAATGCATAAACCCACAAAAGGGAAATTACATGCACATAAAGTGCAAATATATAAACCCACAAAGGGGTAATGCCAAAAGGCTAAAAGGAAATAATTTTATTAAGAGAGTGTGAGAACCCATACATGAATGAAGGAAAAGACCCCTATATATACATAATGGAAGAAGAAGACTAAGGGAGGCCATTGGGGCTCCCAATATAATGATCATTAGGGAGCCCCAACGGCATATTAATGACCGTTGGGGACCCCAACGTCTATACAAGTGGGGCCCCTAATGGTCCCAATAAGATGAAAAATAAAAAAGGAGAAAAATAAAAATTAAGAAAATAAAAAACCTAAATAAGTTATACACAACTTATATTGCACTGTGAAAAGATCAAAATACCCCTATTAGGTATTTTGGAGTAATTATATATATATATATATTTATTTATATTTATTTAACAGTTATGCCATGTAATGTTCATATTCTTGATTTTTTCCTAAGATTCTATTGGGTTTATTTTATTAAAAAAAACTCAACAAAAGAAAATGAATGACTCAATAGTCATATTTTTAGACATGATCATGGGTTTGTTTTGGGGCATGATAAGATCGGTAATAGGTTATAGTGGATTTCATCTTGTTTCTTGGTTGAGTAAATGGCAGAGGACAATTGTGAGATCTAGCACAAATGCAGACACTATGGCTGCAATCAATATAGAAATATTATGGATTAACCACTTACTTTCTACTTTACACCAGCCCATTAGTAGATCTTTGTTGTATTTGTGAAAATAGAAGTACAACGACTATATCTATTAATCCTGTTCAGCATAGGAAAATGAAGCATGCAGAGCTGAATCAACATTTTCTGCGAAAAAAACTGGAAGACCAAGAGATTCTACCTCTTCTCATTTGAGAGAGAGGATCAAACTGCAGATCTAGTCTTGAAGCTACTGTCTACCTATCACCATTGGTTATTGAAAGGCAAACTGTCTATGTGTAACATCCCGAAACTTAACCAATTTTTTGAGGATTTCTTTTTTAAACACAGCGGAACAACTCAATCCACTCCTGGTTAAACATCTCGGGTACATTACAGGGAAATCAAAGCAACACTATCCATTCCATTACTAATAAAATTCAGCATTAATTAAAATGTTAAGATCATAATAAAAGCAGAAATGAAAATAACTAAGTTATATCAGGTTGTCCTAGGAACATCAAAAATTCGTGCATCATGGTCCTTATATCATCTTGCAATCACTTTGTGTTATCTATTCTTCACCTAAAAATGATAAAATAATTGGATCGGACTATAACCAGTCTAAGCAGTAGAATTTCTATACTTGTTTATAAGTTCATTGTAACAAGGAAATATGATACTATGAATTTTCAATAATTAAACTATGACATATCATGTCATGATCAATTGAAATTTAACAAAACAATCATTCTCATTATCTTAACTAATTGCATGTCACTATAAACAATCAATGTCATGATTCATTTTTGAAATATGAATAAACATGGTCCATTATAAGCATATTCAGTCTTAGTATCTCACCAGTTCCACATGAACAAAGAATATACTATAATGAAGTTAAGTTTTTTTTTTTAATTTTTCTGTAGGTACTCGCAAGCCGAGGCAACCATAACAGAAAAGAGCACTCAAGGGTTTGTTATGCTATGTGTTTTATTAATTCGAGCATCTAACTGAAACTGAAATCCTAAGGGAGTGGTCTAATAACCGAGAAAACCTCCCAAAGGTCAAAGTAACATGATGCATCTTTAACTTCTGCAGAAAAACTTGAATTTACCACCTAGGATAAATTGGTAGTCCGGGTCCCCTAACTCCGAGGACTGGGGGCCAACGAGCCATTGCCGCTCGAAGCAAAACAACACGTCTCCAGGTGTACCACCTACCCTATCCAAGGTAAGCCCGAGTATGAGTGAGTTATTTTTCTTATAAATTTTATTACCTGACCTCTCAGGGATTCTACATGACTGAAACCCAGTCGCTCAATGTTACAGGTACTCACATAAGTAACAAATCATACCACCGAAGTAGCTGTTCCCAAATATTCCCACTTTATGTAGGTAAGTTACCAAATAACAATTTATTCGTGCAATCCCACTCAGTGTACTCCAATACCTTTAAACCATCGAGCACGAGTGCCTTGGTACCTTTAAACTAGTCAGGCAAAAATATAAAAAATACATTTACTTATGTATTAACTTTACAAAACTCGAGGTGTCAATGTGGAACCCTCAATTTCTTGGCTTGGCAATTCATTTGCGAGCACCAAACCGACCCGCAAGCTCGGTTATGAGTTTATTCTTTGAGAATTGTAGGTAAGTTTCACTTTCAAGTCAATTACCTAAAAGTAATTGTAAAACTTCATAACAGTAATTTCATAAGGCACAATTCTATGATTACTCAATCATGAACTTAACACTTATATGAGCAGGGCATGTACAATCAGTCCTTCGCATTAAAGTATTTATAAACAGGATTTTACTATTGGTATCGTGTATAATGTACAAGTCTTATAAGCAAGAACTAAAAATTAATTATACAAACATAGATTTTTAACCATGGAGTCCAATATTAAAATCACCAAGTTTAATAACTATGCAGTCAACGATTTCTGTCATTGGACTCAACACAGAAAACATTTTATCAATAACCTTACACAAAAATCACTTTCAGTCCGGGTACTTAATGTAGAAATTCAAAACCATCATTAAACTTAACAAAGCAAATCTACCGTTCTTGAACTTAATCCCAAATAATTTTTGTCAATACAATTAACATGGAAAATCACTACTATTGTTGAGCTAACTGTAGAGAGTGATTCTTGAAGATAAATTACTGTTATTAAGAATATTATAGATATTAATCCCAATTGTTATGGAATTAAATGCAAATATCAGTTTCTGTCAAAGTACTCAAGATCGACTTTCAAAACTGTAATTGCATTTAACATAGCAATTAAAAATTATCATTGAACTAACTGCAGAAATTGGTTTTTGAAAATAAATTTTTTGTCATTGAAACTAATACCAAAAGAATCAAAACTGCCCTGGAACTTAACACAGAGATCACTTTCTGTCAATGTGCTTAATACAAAAATTCAAAACTGTCATTAGGCTTAATACATCTATATCCTGTTATGGATCTTAACATAAATAAATTTCTGTCAATATCCTTAATACAAAAATGTGTAGTTATACACTGCCGGTCCCAAGCCCGGATAAAGGAGGAGGGTTGCGGTAGGCCTGTGACAGCCAGCATAAAAACTTTGTCATATCCTATGAAAATGAACCAATATGAGAATTTCGTTGGGGCGTTCCCTACTGAGCGACGCGCTGTACTCTCTAGGCCCGGAGGCAGTGATAAATGTGCAAGGGTTGCTAGGTCGTCGCCCAGAAGCGACGCGTCACACCGGCGCCCGGGTGTGGTGTCAAATAGGCAAGGGTTCCCTCACTTTGTTGGACGGGTGGGGGTAAAGAAGTTAGTCCAAGACCATAAAATTAGGTTAGCCACTTGGAACATAGGGTCTTTAACTGGTAAGTTGGTAGAGTTAGTAGATGTTATGTGTAGGAGAAAGATTGATATTTTATGTCTTCAAGAGACCAAATGGGTAGGTGAGAAAGCTAAAGTGATAGAACCTTGGGGATATAAGATTTGGTATACAGGAATAAATAGGAATAGGAATGGAGTAGGGATTGTTATGAGTCGTCAGTTTATAGATAATGTAGTTGAGGTCCGTAGGAAGGGTGATAGAATTTTACTTATTAAATTAGTATTAGGTACGGATATTATTAATATTATTAGTGTTTATGCACCTCAAGTAGGTTTAGATGATTCCATTAAGCATCAATTTTGGGAAGATTTAGATGGAGTAGTACAAGAGACATCTTATAGAGAAAAGCTTTTCATCGGCGGTGACCTTAATGGACATGTAGGCATTAGTAGGGATGGATTTGAGAATATCCATGGAGGCTATGGTATAGGAGAAAGAAATGAAAGTGGAGAAAGGATTTTAGATTTTTGTTTGTCCTATGATATGATCTTAGCAAACACTTGGTTTAGGAAGAGGGAGTCTCACCTAGTAACATTTAAAAGTGGGGTTAATACGAGTCAGATAGATTTTTTCCTACTTAGAAAGAGAGATAGGGGTTGTTGCATCGATTGTAAGGTTATACCAGGAGAAAGTGTAGCTACACAACATAGAGTCTTAATTTTAGATCTTAGAATTAGACAATGCCGCAAAAGGGATAGACATAGGATAGATCCTAGAATTAAGTGGTGGGCACTGAAAGGAGCTAAACACGGAATGTTTGTAGAGCAGGTAGTTAAGGAAGTTGATTGGTGTCTCGAGGAGGATTCAGAATCAATGTGGAATAAGATAGCGGGTGGTATGAGAAAAGTAGCTAAGGAGGTATTGGGTGAGTCTAAAGGCGGTGCACCACTAGGTAAGGATACATCATGGTGGAACGAGGATGTCAAATTAGCTATTAAGGTTAAAAGAGAGTGTTATAGAAATCTAAGTAAGAGTCGTGATAATGAGAATTTGGAGAAGTATATGATAGCAAAGAAGGAAGCTAAAAAAGTTGTTCGAAACGCGAGGGCTAAGGTATATAAGGAGGTTTATGACAAGTTGGATACCAAAGAAGGCGAGAAGGATATTTATAGGCTTGCAAAGATGAGAGATAGGAAATCGAAGGATTTGGGTATGGTTAGATGTATCAAAGATGAAACGCAAAGGGTTTTAGTCAAAGATGAGGAGATTAAGGAGAGATGGAAAGATTATTTTGATAAGCTATTTAATGATAGTCATGCTCAAGATCTTGGAGACTTCTCCATTCCTTTTCATGAGATAAATCGTGACTTCATGTGCAAGATTCAAAAGAAAGATATTGCAGAGGCTTTGAAGAAAATGAAATCAAGAAGGGCAGTTGGCCCAGATGGTATACCTATCGAGGCTTGAAAATGCTTGGGTGAGAAAGGTTTAAAATGGTTGACAAATCTTTTTAACAAGATTTGGCGGACAAATAAGATGCCTAATGAGTGGAGGAAGAGTACTTTGGTGCCTCTATATAAGAATAAGGGTGATATACAAGATTGCATAAACTATCGTGGTATAAAACTCATGAGTCATACTATGAAACTTTGGGAGAGGGTGATTGAGTATAGGTTGAGGAAGGTTGTCATGATATCGGAGAATCAATTTGGTTTTATGCCTGGAAGATCAACTATGAAAGCTATACATCTTCTTAGACAACTTATTGAGAGAAATAGAGAGAGGAACAAAGATTTGCATATCGTTTTTATTGATTTGGAGAAGGTATACGATAGAGTACCTAGGGATGTTCTCTGGTGGACAATGATGAAGAAAGGTGTTTCTCTCAAGTACATTAGTATAATTAAAGATATGTACGAAGGAGTAGTAACAAATGTCCGCACTTATGCAAGGGTGACTACCAATTTTCCTATAACGGTTGAGTTACATCAAGGATCTACATTAAGCCCTTTCCTATTTGCTATAGTGATGGATGAGCTTACGAGATCAATTCAAGAAAATGTGCCGTGGTGTATGTTGTTTGTTGATGATATTGTTTTGATTGATGAGTCTAGAGCTGGGGTTAATGCTAAATTAGAATTATGGAGACGGACATTGGAAGCAAGAGGTTTTAAGTTGAGTAAGAGTAAGACAAAATATATGGAATGTCGGTTTAGTAAGCAACGAAGTAGTGATGGGAGTGTAGTGAAGTTTGGTGAGCAAGAAATACCGGTGGATGATTGTTTCAAATATTTGAGATTTATCATTCAAAAGTATGGAGAAATTGATGGAGATGTAAATCATAGAATAAAGGTTGGGTGGATGAAATGGAAAAGTGCATCTGGAGTGTTGTGCGATCGTAGAATGTCATTGCGGTTGAAGGGAAAGTTTTATAGGACGACTATTAGACCCGCTTTACTATATGGTACGGAATGTTGGGCTGCCAAGAGACATCATATTCAAAAAATGAGTGTAGCTGAGATGCGGATGCTTAGATGGATGTGTGGAAATACAATAAAAGATAAGATTCGGAACGAAGAGATACGTAAGAAGGTAGGTGTTGCACCCATTGAAAATAAGATGCGAGAGAATCGTTTACGGTGGTTTGGACATATTCGACGAAGGCCTAATGATGCTGCAGTTAGAAGGTTGGAGAAATGGGAAAATATATTAGTTAAAAGAGGTCGGGGTAGGCCTAGGAAGACTTGGATGGAGATGATAGGAAAGGATATGAATGCTTTGAACCTCACCGAGGACATGGCGTTGGATAGAAATGATTGGAGGAAAAGGATTCATGTGGAAGACCCAAAATGAATTTCTTTTTTGGTTCATATCGCTGACCCCAATTGTTTTGGGATGAAAGCGTAGTTGTTGTTGTTGTTGTTGTATCCTTAATACAAAAAATCATCAAAACCGAAAACATGCAAAGTAGGGATTTCTACGTGATTATTCTTTTTGTCAAACACACGTATTAGATTATTAAGCCTATAATTTTTTTTAATGTTGGAAAGGCATATCAGATAAACTTGCAGATTATCATCAGAAGCAAAAACATGTAGATGTAGGGATTTCAACTTATTATATATTTTTTTCCCTCAATGCCAAATCCGCATATCAAAAATTTTCCCTAGGCTGGTAATGCATATTAGGTTTATTTGCAGTTTTCATAAAAAACAAAAACACGCAGATACCATGATTTCAACATATTATATCTTTTTCACTGTCAAACACACGTATCAAAATTTTCCCCAATGTTGGAAATGCATATCAGGTGTATTTGCAGATTTCCAGCAAAAGCAAAAACACACAGCTGCAGTGATCATATCCATTAACATACAAAAAAATTAACCATCTAATGAAACATAAAACACATACATTTTTTAATGTAACACCAGGTTTCTGTACATAAAAGAAAATGCAGGACCCCTAGCAGAAACACGACGGAATGTTTTTGGCACAGAATCATCCTGACAAAAATAAATAAAATCATGCCTCATAGCAAATTGCGCAGGTTTCTAATCTTTTGTTTTTCTTTTAGTTTCAGATGCATATTGAGAATGCCGAGCACATTCAGAGGTGTATTGAAAACCCAAAACACATTTAAATGTGTATTGAAAACGCAAAACATACTCGGAAGCATCTTGAAAACACAGTGCACATTCAGAGGTGTATTGAAAACACAGAACACATTTAGATGTGTATTGAAAACGCAGAACAAATTTAGATGTGTATTGAAAATGCAGAACATACTCAGAAACATCTTGAAAATGCAGAGCACCACATCCTTGAACATTAAACAAAATACAGAATAGAAATCCTACATTTTTTCACTGGTTTTCCTCCTCCTGCCGCCGTGATCTCGTGAAGCCTTTAACCGGACCGTGTAAGAGAGAGAGATGAAGGAGAGGTGAAGGAGAGAGTGGTTCACGCCTACTGGGAATTTTCTTTTAAGGGTTTTCGTGAGAGGAGGTTGGAGAAGAAATGGGGAAAAAGAAGGGTCGTGGGTGAGAGGTGGGGGTCGGTTCCCCTCTTTTCTCCCCCCCATTGCGTGAATAGGGGTTTTCACGCCCCCCACTTTTCCTTTTCTTTTTGGGTTTCACATTTTTTTTTTCATTTTATGTATCACGTTATTAGGGTTCAACAATGAACCCCTTTCACGTATAACGCCCCATTTTTATTTTATTTTTTTTAATTTCGCCATGGCCCTCACGCGTGATAGTGTGTGCTTTAAAAAAGATCGCGAGTTTGGATCTTCTACACGGGCATCCGCGATCCATTATGTTTTTGGATTCATGTATGGAGTATCCGGGTCCATCCAAAGATCCGAATTTTCTAGTATTAAAATTAGAGCTTCAAACTTTCGATATGGATCCAACATTAAAATTTTAATTGGACCATTACAATTTCGATGTAAAATCTATACTAAGATGTTGGAAATCCGATGTTAAAGATCCAAACAACGCATTTTGGATCTAGTATCGGATATCCAACCAAGGTTTCTAGAATCTGATATCGAAGATCTGAAAAATATCCAGGATCCAATATCAAAGATTCAAATAGGATATCCGATATTGAAGATCCAAATAGGATATCCGAGATCCAATTTTGAAGATCCAAATAAGATATCCAAGATCCAATATCAAAGATCCAAATAGGATATCAGGGATCTGATATCAAGATCCAAATAGGATATCCAGGATCCAATATCGAAGATCCAAATAAGATATCCAGGATCCAATATCGAAGATCTGAACAAGATATCCGAGATCCAATTTAAATAAAAAGAATAGAAATGAAAATATTCTCATACCACATTTTGACCATGAAATTCAAGTCTATTTAGGTGATAAAATTTACAAGTGTTACACTATGGTTGTCACCCATGCATACTTTGAGGGTGTGTGTCGAGGATCTAGCTCGCTGGGTTTAAATTCAGATCCAGATAAGTTTCCTGATTTAAATTTTATGGTGTTGCATGTGCAGCGAAGCCTTCTCTCCATTTCCCCCTTGCTTTCTCCCTTGCATGTGTATGGCACACTCCCAATACTAGTTTACATGTCATCTATCAACTAGAACAAATTCAAATATAAACAAGTTCGTGAAATGGCATCAATGCATCATGCTCAATTATCTGAAAACTAATCATTAGTCCATGACTCTATGTGGTGCATGACCATGGAAAAAATTCATCAATTTATGTAGCAACAGGAGTTATTTCAAAAGCAGGTAGCTATATGAAGTAACCATCTGGACCTGTCTACACACATTGCCCATACTTTTTACAGCTTGGATTTATATTTCATTTGTGTGGGTAACTTTTGGTGATTTCCTCGTAATGCCAATTGCTGTGTTCTTCATGAAAATATATTCTTATAAATCTTCAGGTTACCAAAATCCTTTTTTTCCTTCCACTGAATTTTTTATTGTAATACTTAATTGATTCTTGGAGTAGTCCTTTTTTTATGTTTAAAATCTTTATCCTGATCTCTTAATGTTTGATGATCAGGTAGTGATTGGTGGTCCATTTCTACCACATATTGAGCAAATTCTTCGTGAGAAAGCTGCCATAATGGGTTCACCATTAGTCTCTGCATCTGACACTGGAATGCGCAGCATTTTAAAGGGATTTTTGACCAAAGATGGAAAATTTTATCAATTATGTGATATAGTCATCAGACATTTAGGCCTGCAGATGGTATGTCTGTGCTTATTTTAACAGTCACAGCTTGATTTTATGAATGCGGTATAAATGCATCACTGTATAAGTGTTGTAATCACATTTAATGGCCTGCCTTGAAAGCATAATTCTGTCTTCACTGGGAATCTTAAGAAAAAGTATGGCTATTTCGTATGCAGATCATTGAATTATTTGATCTTAAGTTGCAAATGCTTGGATGCCACCAGCTTCAAAATGCTGTTACAGCTACTTGTGTTGCACTCTTTCTGCGCAATCAAGGTGAGAACTTTTAAGAGGTAAGAGTATTTTACTTTGTTTACATACTTACACCTGAATAGTGATATGCTTATCTTTCTCCTTTTTTGTTGCCTACATTGGTATTTTATTTTGTTCTTCGCTCTTGAATTAAAGTATGCATTATGTATAACTAAAGGGCTTCCTTATTATTCTCTTCTAGATGGTTGAAAAGTATTTCTTCTTTCTATATGAATCCTGTACTCTTCTAAACAGCTATGAGGCTAAAGGATGGAATATGACTATTGAGAGTTTCAAATGCTTTACACGGTTTGGGCCAGGCTCTGTGAGGCTCAATTGCTCAATCAAAGCCCAAGAGAACTTGTCTCTTGAATTAGTTGTCTGATGAGGACAATATTAGACCTCAACCATTATGATCAATTCAGTAAGTTCACGTACATTTGAAGCTGACCATCTGGACCTATAGTTTGTGAGGCTTTTCTTCAAGAAGGTTAAATCAACTGCTAGTTTTGACTGTTGAGGATGTTATCTTAATCAATAGTACATCTGTCTAATGGTTACATTTAGTGAGGCCATTTAGGCTCTGTTTGGTAACTTTGAAACAGAGGTGTATTGCGGTTTCCCCAATGTGCTCTCTTGCTTTCTGCTGTTTGGGAGCAGTGGTCTTGTCAAAACAATGCATTGGAAATGGTGTTGGCAGCCCCAACACCACATTTCAACACCATTCATAAGAGGATGTTTTTGGCAACTATATCCTCTAGCACTATATTTTGGCAATACATGAAAATGGTGATTTCATCCCAATGCAAGGCTCTCAAACAGAGCCTTAGTTTTGTTGTAAAAAGGTAGTCACATTCATTACATGTGTATCTGCCTTAAATACACTTTGATTTTTTACTTTAATATACCACCTGATGTTAAATTGGAAAACATATATGAGAATTAATTGCTTTATAATTTCTCTCAAACTACATGTTCACATGCACACACATTATGCAACTTTGCGAAATGTCCACAGTTTCTCTCGTGTTCTCTCCACAAATTTTCAACAGAGGAAATCAAGCTGTCTTCCATGTGCATATAGGTTTTTTCACAATGAGATCTATCCATACAGTGATGAAGATTTGGAAGAAAAAGGTCTTTTTGCTATTCCTTGATCTCAAAGAGACTTTATCAATCATGGATAAGAAATTGATATAACATTTTAATCTAAACCTATAGGTGTATTTATCATTGTTTAGTAACTTTAGTCACTGAAAGTCTTGCTTTAGATAAAGTCAATTTTAACCAGAAAATTTGATTTTATTGTCATCAATTTTTACAGCAACTGTAAGCTCAGATTGAACAAACACATGCATATACTTTTTTAACCCATGAGGATGTTTTATAAATAAGAGTCTCTCGATATATATATATATATATATATATATATATATATATATATATATATATATATTCAACAATGCATTTTTATCAGTTTAAGCTATTTCTATTTGCAGTGCTAGAAGTATATCACTGGGGAAATGAGTGTAATCTCTGTGTTGGTACCACCATTCTTTCTTTTTTGAAATGCTGGTACTACCATTCTTATTGATACTATTTGAAATGCTAGGATGGGACATATCTGATGAATCCATCCGTGCTGGATTGGAAGATACTTTCTTGCTTGGGAGATCCCAATTTCTTACACACAAAGAGGTCGAGTTGCTAGGGATTTCTGGAACCTCTGTACTGGTTGATGGAGGTATGGTGCTAAACAGATTGATCTATATTTTTTCATTCAATTTTGAACTTTCCTGATGACTTGAAATGATCTTCCAGCACACACTGAAGCGTCTGCTGTGGGTTTAGCAAACATGATTAAGATGACACAGGTGGATCACAAGTCAGCTTTAGTGGTTGCTATGGCAAGTGACAAAGACCATTCAGCTTTTGCGTACCAGCTTTTGTCAGGTAATTTTTTCCTCACTGCTTCTGCTGGCTTTGTTTTTCATTGTCACATCTTTCAGTACACAATGGACTCCATGGATTCTTTGATGGTAAGGACTTACTCCTTGCATGACCAATCATGATGAACAGTTGGGCACAGACATTCCAGAGATTGCCTGACTACACCGTGGCACCCATAATTGGTTAGCAATATCCAATAATATCTTGTATGCTATAGCAAGAAGAAAATTCTTTCTGTTGATAATCATAAACACAACCAGGACTCTCAAATTTGTGCCCCAATTGATACAGGTTTCTGAGAACATTGCTAATTACAGCCTTACACCAAGTTTTTTTATTACAATGAAACAAATTAACGAAAGAAGAGAGCACAAGCAAAACCCAAAAGAAATGACTAACAAATTATACTTATAGATTGTCTCAAAGTGAGCATCTTCATGTGGATCTTCTAGGAGACTTGTGGACTGGGTTTAAACTTTCCATACTTGTAATAAATGTGAATCCAAGGACCAAGATATCTAGGAAAATGTATATATAAAATGTGACTTGCTTTTTGATTTGCTAAATTGAACTTTTCATGCATGCAAATTGATGCATCAAGTCCATATGAAGGTGAAGCTGAAGCTTTCAAAGGTAGGGTTGCATGTCAATGTGTTTTATGTACTACGATCCCAAAACACAAAAAATTGAACCCTACAAATTTAGATTATTTGTATATGTATTGTGATCATTAAATTGAATGCTTCTTAAATATGTCAACTCTGTATATGTTGGTTTTTTCTAGGCTGGAGTAATCAACTAAGCCTTGCAGACCCTACTTGGATGAATCCATTCTGAATTGAGTTAGACAACTGAAGGCTTTTCACCCAAGTCACACGGACTCGGCTAAAAGGCCGGTGCACCCGCTTCGACACGCCCCGACACGGGTGCGGCTTTGGACACAGTCAACTAAGTGTCGGACTCAGTCAACGCACCGGGGCTGAGTCCGTCCACATTTTGGATTCTGTCAACTTTGACCGAGTCTATTTTTGTCCATTTATTAAAAATAATTTGGTAAGTTGGTGTTGTTACTTCAACATAATTAATTTTTTATTTTTGCTTTAAAATTTACAATCTTTTATATATATATATATATATATATATATATATATATATATATATATATATATATATATATATATATATATATATATATATATATATATATAGCCGTGTCCCCATGTCCAAATTTTTTAAAATTGCTCCGCACCCGTGTCACACCCGTACCCGCACCCATGTGACATAGCTTTTCACTTTTGACAATGGATATATTAGAATCATTAGATATCTCTGCATTAGTGTGGTCATGAGTTCATCTAGACAAGTGGGGTAGACCGGAGACTTGGATAGACCCCCACTTATTTGTTGTATTTCAGATTCATCCTTTTCCTACAACATGCATTTGAAGTTAAGTTGTCTAGATATATATGCACTTTTTCTGCGACTTTGAAGTTAAGCTGTCTAGACATATATACACTTTTTCTGTGACAGTTATATATTTATAGAGGATAATAACAGATCAACACATGGTTACATACTATTCTAGATCATGTAAGTGTGAGAATCTCAAGGGAGTTATTGTCTATATATGGTCTTTCATTGATATTAGCATATCTATCACTAATCTATGCACTTAACAAACTTAAAAATGAAACCGTTTTGATGGATTAATTGTCACTATAATTTTATTGAATAGATTAATTTATTTAGTGGATGACAATTTATTAGCTGTACTTTAGAAATGCATGGTGCTTTCTATGTGTTCTCTTATAGAACTAAGAAATGCCCATTATGGTGACAATGCATCAATTTACCTTATTTTTAAATTTGCTATAAAATTGTGGTAAAGGTGTTGATTTCCAAGGCCATGGGCATACATTAATAGCTTGTAAATGTTTTCTGCAACAAATTTATATGTGGTGGTTTCTGAGGGCCAGAACAGTTATGGAATTTATTGAGATCACCATGAAGATGGACATCTTTTAGTTACGGCCATGAAAAATTTAACCATACCTTAAAGTCTGTGCTACTTTCTTGGGTTGCAAATCTGCACCTTTTCAAATGCCAGGCAGCTTTTTCAGACGCTATTGCTGCATTCAATCATTTGGCAATATCAGTGCAATACTTTGTTTATTGTTTGTTCTGTGTGTACTATATTTCTTACTTTAAGGAAAGTAGCAAAGGAATGACGGCAGCCATGCGTATATAAATTGATTTTGGATTTTTTCAGGTGTTAGACCGGATATTGTGATCTTCACAGAAGTCAGTATTGCTGGGGCAAAGTCTCGCTCGACTCCAGTATCTTCATTAAAGGAGGCATGGGTGCAGGCAGCTAAGAAACTGGAAATAGATTTTCAGGACTTGGGGATGATTAAGCATGAGAATCAACCACCTTCTAATGTTGACAAAAATGTGGTGTGTTTTGTGGGATGTGAAAGCGAGTCCGTGAAGAAGCCGATAACTTTAGCATCTACACTGCTTAAAAGTAGAACAGAGGATAGTCATGGTCTTATCGTCGTTACTGGCTCTCTTCATATTGTTGCTGCAGTACAGGAATCTTTTGATTATTGATCCTGAATACCACCCTCATTGATGTTAGTAGATGAACTAGAGATGGCAAGAACTGAGGTGTGCCATTCAAACTTGAATTTTTCCATACCGTCTCATGTTTTCTACGGACTCTGTTCAAGATTTGATGTTCGTTTTTGAGCTCTAGGCCATAGGCATTTGGTTATGGGTAAATATTGGCAAGTAATGAAGGTACGGAACTAATGAGCTAGAAATCATAGGCGCAAACTCAATCTAACCACATAGATGTGCTCAGCATGGTTTGTTTGCTAAGGATCAAGCCTTGGATCATGGTTTTTGATGTAAAAATGTGATCTTTTGAGTTATGAAATTTTGGCACATTGTAGCTGTTGATTTTTGGACCCCTTCCTACTAAACAAACAGTAACATTTGATCTAAAAAAAAGAAAACAGTGATTTCTACTCATTAGTTCCGTACCTTCATTAGTAGCCAGTATTTACCCTTTGGTTATCTATATAAAATATTATGGTAAATTTGAGTTGATTGATGCGCCTGATAAGCCCAAGACAGTGACCAGTAGGAAGCGGTCAGGTCATGCTGAACATGAGCGATTTTGCTCATGCTGACATCGTGGCCATCCGATTTGCATTTTAAAAAGTTCAAAAGTCAACAAAACCACGTGTCATTCATCCAAAATGCAAACAGACGGCCACGATGTCAGCATGAGCAAAGTCGCTCATGTTCAGCATGACCTGATCTGCGCCCTGACCAGTAACGGCTATGGATTTTTGGAGAGATCTTCAAAATGTTCATTTTTCTTAGTTGCCATTGGAAAAATCTCACTTAAAATAAAAAAAATATTCGAACACAACGAAGCAGAAAAAAGACAGGATTGCTGATAAAATTGTCTCTCAAGATGAAATCATTGTTATTTATTTTTGTTCTTTCTCGTCGTATGGAGCTTCAATCCCGCCTCGCTTGACTTGCTTCATTCTCCTGGGAATTGCACGGCCTCTTATTAATTAGTCTTAAAAAAGACTAATAAATTATAAGATGTTACTCCATCAAGAAACCTTAGAGGCACTTTTTGTTTTGTGCCACTAATCCACTAGAAAGACCGGAGAGAGAGAGAGAGAGAGAGAGAGCGAGAGAGAGAGAGAGAGAGAGAGAGAGAGAGAGAGAGAGAGAGAGAGAGAGAGAGAGAGAGAGAGAGATGTTTCAGAGTCTGGCAGGGGTGAGCTCTAGAATTAACTAAACTAACTAGTGGTTCAATAGCAAAGGTTGGGCCTGCACGAAAAAAGTGTGTTCATACAGCAAGATTGGAACGTGAGATCAGATTATGATTTTACCAGCAGTTTTTAGATTTTGCTAAAGTCATATTTCTTCATACTGTTGTAAAAATTATCGATATCACAAATTGGTGCCATTCGTAATAAAATCTTCAATGGAGAAATCTGAAGAGATGAAAGGATAACAATGGTTTTTCAAAAAACTGTTCGGGTGAATAAAACGAATCCAGGAATTAATTTTGAAATATCAAATGCTTGATGCTATACTTTTTTACGTGACATAGGGATTTTCACCTAATGCGTTAATTGAAAATTCATTTTCTAACCTTAAAATATACCAGCATTATGAGATCCAACCCAGTATCTGGTTTGGATAGGGTTTGGATTTGGACCGGGTTTGGGTCATGAGATCCAACTTGGGATCCATTTTGAATCGGGTTTGGATTCGGATTGGGTTTGGTTCATGAGATCCGACTCAGGACCCATTAAGTCTGAACATGGATCCGAACTAAGTCAGATCATGTATGAAACTGGATCCTACCCTTTTTAAGGTGCAGAACTAGTTTCATGACCGATACGGTGCATTTTGGGACCGGATTAGAGCCTTTTCTAACTTTTCTAACCGGTTCTGAGGAGACTATGTTGTCTTGTATCTAAGAAACAACAAGGGTTTTCTCATCCATTTTTAGGGGTTTATATGCTTTAGTACATGTATCGGACTGGTTTGACCGTTTTCAAACCGGTCCAGAGACCTTTTTGACCGGTTTGAGGCCATTTCAGACCAGTTTAGAGTACTTTTTTATTGGTTTCAGTACGGAGACCCTGGGTATTACCTATAAAAGCATGTCTTTGTCATCTTAATCATACTTTTATGTGTAATTTTATCATGGATTCATGACTTTTGCATGCATTTGATGTTGCTTTGTGTTAGCTAAGCGTGAATTATTACTAAATTCATGACATATATGATGTGTTTTATTAAAATTTTATTTGTGCATTTGAGATGCAACATGAGTTTGTGTTTTTGATGTTATTATACATAGTTTGTCATGAATATACATGCATTATCATGAGTGCATGGGTATGCTCTATAATACAAATATGTTTATGGTAAAAGATCCCGATTAACTGACTCATGCAATCATCAAAGTGATCTGAGTTGTGTTGATTGATGATTCTTTAAATTGTATTAAAATTCGGTATTGTGATTGTGTGTGACCATGAAACAATGATTCTACCCAAAGATAGGTCATTGTATTTCAAATTTACACACGGTATGATAATAGGCACGTATACTAGCCCACAAAGCATGTTCATGCCCAAATATATAATGCCAAATTGCCTCTAATCACATGATCTGCTAGTTTCATCAATTGAATTTAATTATTTGAGAACTAAGGAGTCTAATCAACTTTGAATATTATCGTTTCCACCAAAGTGAAACGATAGTGACCCTATTATGCTTGTCTTAGAAAAGTGAATAATAAGTGATCTCAATTTTATCTTTTCAACATGAGTCACGTTTGAGTATTTATATGGTCTTTTCATTTCGTTTTTGCAGTACCAGGTTCATTGATCATTGACGGTTCTAATAATATTCCCATCTTAGATGGATCCGATTTTTCAGATTGAAAAAAATAGTATCATTCGCTCTAGGTTACATGAACATAGATATGACTCTTAGAACTAACAAACTTTCGGCTCTTACAGAGCAAAGCACACCCAATCAAAAGGTTGTTCATGAGAAATGGGATCACTCAAATAGACTTAGCATGTTGCTTTTGCAATCAAGAGTGATGAAGAACATTAAAGACATCATCCCTCACTACAGGATAATGAAGGAATTCCTTGGAGCCATTGAGGCTCAATTTGTCAGTTCTAATAAGGCTAGGGCCAGTACCCTGATATCCATATTGATGTCTATGAAATATTCTGGTGAAAGTCACATTCGATAGCATATTTTGTAAATGAAAAATATTGCATCTCAGTTGAATGACATGAAGTTTTCCATTTCAGAATCTTTTCTAGCCTATTTGATTTTGACCTTATCGTCTACTGAATACAGACCCTTCAAGATCTCTTACAACACATATAATAATGAATAATCATTCAATGACCTTTTGACTAAGTGTGTTGAAGAGAAATAAAGATTGAAAGGTGAGAAAGTGTTGAATCCACATATGACTTTTCATCAGAGAAAGTATAGGTCGGGGGCAAAGAAGGGTTCATTCAAGAAAAATAACAAGAAGAAAACTTCTGGGGAGAGTTTCAACTCTCAGAGTAGCGGTTATTCTATAAAGTGCTTCTTCTATAAGAAGAAGGGACATAAGAAGGTGAATTGCTTGAAGCATAAAAAAATATTTGAGAATAAAGGTAATGAGTATCTCATGAGTATAATTTAATTCATATTCTATTGCATTGTTGCTGGATTGATTTTGGTGTTGCAGTGCACATTGTCAACTCTTTGCAGGCATTTTTGAACAAAAGAGAACTAACGAATCATGAAAGAAGCATGTTCTCAGGAAACATGATGTGTTTGCATGTCAAGAACGTTGGAACCTACATAGTCGTGTTGGAGTTTGAATTCAATTTGGATTTGGTTGATATATTTCACGTTTCATCCTATATCCAGAACCTTATTTCTATTTTAAAACTTGATAAGTTTGATTTTGCATTTAAGTTTGAAAACTCCAAGCTTATTATTGTTAAAATTTTTATTCTTTTTGGTTTTGCATATGTGTGTGATAATTTGTATCATTTAAAACCAAATTTCAAATCCAAGAATCTTGCTTCATTGAGAATACAATGATTGACAATAAATGTGGCCTAAAGAATGATCAATAATATTTGCTTTGGTATCGAAGGTTAGGACACATCTCGAAAGAGAGAGTCCAAAGACTTATGAAAGAGGAGATTCTGAGATCCCTTAACTTCATGGATATAAAACCATATATTGATTGCATAAAAGCTAAACAATCCAACACATATAAGAAATATGCCAAATACATCGATGAAAAATTAGATATTATGCATACTGATGTTTACGAGCCTTTTTTCACATGTAACACAGGTGAAAAATATTTTGTCACCTTTATAGACGATTACTCATGGTATATGTATCTCTATTTATTATTTGAGACATCTAAAGTCTTTCAAGTTTTTAAGGATTTCAAGAAAAAAGTAGAAAAATATAATGAAGTAATAATAGTAGTTAGGTCTGATAGAGGTGATGAATATTATGGTTGTTTCACTGAAACAAGACAAAAGGAAGCGCCATTAGCACATTTTATAAAAGAGGAAGATATTGTATGTAGCATCCCAAATATTTAACTCAAAAATTTTGGAATAAAATTTTTTAATCACAACGGAATATTTTATTAACCCTTCGGTTAAATAAATTAGGCGAGTTACAAATGATAATAAAGAATTCTATGTCATTTCAATATCATTCCATACTATTCTAATAAAATAATTGTTTAACATTATTACATGAATAATTAAAAATCATGTATCATAAAGTTCATTAGAGATCCGTAGCACTACAAAAGGTTTGATCTCATGGCTCTGTTCACAACGATGCTCGTAATATGCTATGTGCAATTCATTGGCTTCCTTGGAAAATGAAAAAGATAAAAAGTCAGACTACAACCAGCTTGAGTAAGCAACATTCTATTGATATAGGTAACAAGATACATATATGATTAAAAAAAATTGTTTATTAATATATAACTTGGCAAAAGTTTAAGAGATATTACATCACTACCCTCTTAAAAGAATTTCGTCTATGAAATTACAACATAACGAATAAATGTGGGTAATGTTTGTGCATATCGGTCTCAGGCTCAAAGGGTCACTCGTCCAGTCTATGATATTGCCACCGCATTTTCACCAACAAAATTGTCCTACTCCGAAGTATTTTCTCCTGGCGGTCTATAATCTCTACTGGTCTCTCTTCCATCGTCAAGTCCAGTTGTACTTCGACTGCTTCATATTGGATAACATATGAGGGGTTTGATACATACTTTCTTTCTATGTGTGTGCGTAGGGATGTGTGATACACGTATTCATCCTACTGCCCGATTATCTATATGAAAATACATAATTCAGTCGTAGGTTATAGACATGGCTGATCATCATTCAAACCAACCGTAGATAGGTGAATAACGTGTAGCATACAGAGTGATGCTGGAACATGTCTTGGTTTATGCATCGACCCACTCCAAAACCGTGGGATCAATAGCATAAACCTTATATCGGATTCACTTAAATATATGTATAAAGTATTATGGAATAAGGACTAGTTTTTTTTTTATAAAAGCATATGTATTATTGATGGACAAAAGAAAACATTGATGAAGCATGTATTTTTGTTCAAAAGCCAATCTGATGTGCATGTGTTGAGATGAGAGTTTTCTAAAGAAAATAAAATATATATAGATCTAGATATATCCGAATGTGTTGCTTAGAGGTAGGGTATGTCAGTTATGATTCAAGAAAAACAATATAAAATAGACATGAACAAGCATCTAGCGTGACTCACTGTTTGATATAATTAAAAAAAATTTGTATGCAATATCGGTCTTATCGTATGATTTTAAAACGCAACTATATGCGTGTGTTTTGAGATAGAAAAATTCGTTTCAATGAGTTTGAGATGTTGTAGATCTAAGTGTCATTCATGACTTAATTTTGGAATTTCAATTTCATGTTTAATAAACAATTCATGCCATGTACATCGATTTGTTTCATTTTAATGATAACAATGCATACGTGATGACAATGTAGGATATATTGTTCATGATTGTATACATTGATTTTTGTCATAATACTATCAGAAACCGTGTATAGAAAATGATTGTCATTTCATGTCATTGTGAGACATTTTGGTATATTGATTTTTCGTATGTAAACCATGAATTGGTTGCTTCAACATATACCCATGTAAACTGACTTGTGACTATCAAAATAAAAGAAAAAATATATTATGCTCGGCGCTGCACACTCGAATAGTTGTCTCAATGGGTTATATCGTAGCCCAGTTTGCCTTTCAAAAAAAATATATTGTGTTGGGCGCTGTAGACCCGAACAACTGTCTCAATGGGTTCTACCAGCTTGCCTTTTTAAAAAAATATATTGTACCAGGCGCTGCAGACCCGAACAACCGTCTCAATGGGTTCTGCTGCAGCCCAAGTTGCCTTTCAAAGAAATATATTGTGCTGGGCGCTGTAGACCCGAACATCATGTTGTCTCAATGGGTTATACCACAACCCAGCTTACCTTTCAAAAAAAATATGGTGTTGTGTTGGGCGCTGCAGACCCGAATAACATGTCTCAATGGGTTCTGCCGCAGCCCAGCTTATTGTTTAAAAAAATATATATTGTGTTTTGATGGGTGTTGCAGACTTGAACATCATGTTGTCTCAATGGGGTCTGCCGCAACCCCAGCTTGACTATCAAACAACACGCATGTGCGATGTGTTGCAAAAAAATAAATTGTAGACCAGAACAACACTATATGTTGTCTCAATGGGGTCTGTCGTTGCCTTTCAAAATAAAAAGGAAAATAGATGGTTAACCGGTTTGATTGTTGTTGTCATTGTCGATACTCACCTTTAGTGAACGAGTGACCGACTGGTATCATTAGTGGGATTATAGCCCGTCATGGACTTGCTGCAGTAAAATTATAACTGAAAAATAACAAATGAGTAAGCAAATCGATAAATTGCTACGATGGACAACCTAACTCCCATTCAGGATAGGTACATGAATAGACCAAAGGAGGTCTGTATAGCCCGATCTATGTAAGTCAAGCACTATATATATATATACTTATATATGTATATATATATACTTATATATGTCGAGACATGCAAAGTTGAAGGAGAAAAATTTGAATGGACTCTCATATCGCATCTCAAGTTTTGAGAATTCACATAAGGTGTTCACAATCGGAATATCAATTAATGTCAATGTTAAATCAATTGTACCCTGAAGGAGAATGCTCTGCATTTCTAAAACTCAGAAATGAATTTATGGTTTTGTCGAAACCGTATGGTGCTAGAGAAGATCTGGCAAAATTTATAAAATGACATGACACAGTCATGTACATTTGAATTGTCAAAATGACTTGACATTTAATGAAAGAGTGTTTGGTGAACATGAGCCTGTGGTTTGTGGATTATTGTCCGTGTGTCTTATTCGCACTAGGTCAGACGTGTTGTCATTTGGTTTCACCTGAGTGCGGGTTGGAATTACAATATTCCTGTGAGGTGTTGTGACACGTACCAATTAACATACAAACTGATGTAAACACTCTTAATTAAAATTTGGGATTCTTGGTATACCTAAAATACAATATATGTTACTGAATTTCTTGAGTTTTGGGTACACCCGAAAGATGATGTATGTTACTGGACTCGTGGTACAATGTTACCAAACTTAAATCTTTGCTTTTAATGTGTAGTGATACATGTCTATTAGAATTGAAATTGTGGTACAATGATTTCAATTGAATGTTGAGAATATTTAATGTGATTCGTATAAAATTGTGGTACATCCCTATTTCAATAGTTGCATGTTTACTTGTACACATGACACTACCCACAAACTCGGTCCAAATCCAAATCGGATATTGGGTTGGATCCCACAATCCATACCCGGTCCAATCGAGTCCCGGGTTTTGGATCGGGCCAAATAGGTTAGACTCGAACTTGGTCTGTCCGGAACCCCGGGTTGGGTCTGAACCCTAGACCAAACCTCACCGGATCGGGTCCTAACACAGACCCAAAGCCCCTAATTGGTTCGGGTCCGGATCAGGTCTCTGACAGGTTTGGGTGTAGACCCGATCCACTTGGTCCAAATTAACAATGGGTCTGGGTCCAGATTGGGTGCTGACCAGGTCGGGTGCAGACCCAATCTACTCGGTCCAAACAATGGATCCGGGTCTGGATTGGGTCCCCCTCCGCCCGAAATGACAGAGACCCAATCCACCTGGAAACCTAGGATCGGGTTCAGACGGGCGCCCACCCCAGTCGGGCCACAGTGGAATCCCTACAACCAACCTTCAAGCTCGTATTTTTTTTGTTTGCAGAGGGTTTACACACTCTTCCCTAGCGGCCTCCGCCGGTGGTTGCGGCGGTGGAAAGCCACCATTAGGGAACATGCCCTTGTTCCCTTAAACCACACCCGATGCCACCAGGACCAGCCACTGGCACCACAGGCGATGGTTGGCCTTAAAGGGTCGGCCGTCGTCGACCTCGACTCTATTTCGGCAATGGGAGCCAGGTTGTGGCCCTGGAAAACCGAAAAAATCTGGTTTTTCAATGTACCTCCCCTTCCCGCTATCCCCTGCAACAGCCGCTGCCACCAATGGTCAGCCATAGATGCCGATGCCAACCTGCCATGGTGTCTGCCAGTGACGGCCCGACTCTGACGAATGGAAGTCATCGAAAACAGTCATCGTCCGACAACTCTGTTGTGAAAACAGGGTTATGCCCCCTAACCCCGACGTATACCTATAGTCACAGCCAAGAGTGATTGCCTCAGGCGGCCGGCCTCCACCGCCATTGGCAACAGTCGGTCGCCGCCGGCCAGCTGCAGTTGTCAGGTTCATCATACCGGCAAAGTAACAACCAGCCCAAGTTTGGCTGATACCGACTTTAACAGGGGCTTTAAAACCTGTATTCCAACAAGTACGGGCTGACTGTCGATGCACCCACACGTGCAGCGGTAGCATGGAGAGTGGGCCCATGACTCAATGCTTGCGCAAAATTAAAAGAGAATGCTATTTACTGGAAGCCACCTTCGTCGGTCCGATCTAAGCTTGCCTAGACATGGGTGGTCGGCGTTCTCCTCAACCCATCAATGCCCTCGATAAGCCCAAAATGTCATATCAAAAGGTGAGTAAAACCCTTGAACGATCACCTTGGTAGTTCTCATCAAACTATCATAATTGTTTATACATAGTGGGAGGAGAGAGAGAGTCTGTGTAAGGGTACATGAACCTCTCACATTCTTATATTCAATGTGAACTCTTCACATCCAGGTAACAACCCATCCACTCTAATTGCAGCTCTTGGTGTGCCCTGTGTCAAACCGGGTCACATTCGATTGAACTCACTCCAAAAGGTCCAAGTTTGAAATACAAAGTTTAGCTAAGAGGTCTCAATCCAAACCTGTTGATGGGTCCTAGCTTAGCACACCTCAAAAGCTGACCAAACTGCAGCCGGATGTAGTCATAGACTACTTTTGCAAATGGGTCAGATTAAGGAGTGAGGTTTTGTCCTTTTTTTTATTGTTTCGAATCCCTATGTATTTAGTTGTTCCTGATCTGAACTGTTGCACCCTAAAAGGTACTTTTTTTATTTTTAAGCCCACCACATTTTCATTGATCCCTCACGGTTATTGATTACGTGGCCAGAACTGAGTTGGAGGCCCGAATGAAGTCTTATCATCGAATTTTGCATACCCAATGACAAACCTGTCCATATAGCTGATTTAATACTAGTTCACCCCTTTTCTTATGATTATCTAATGTCGTTTTGGGACATAATTTTCTAGAAAAAAACAAAAGGAAACTAATAAAAGGAAAAGATGTATATGACCTGTGATCTGCTTTAGTGTATTATGGTTTCAACCAATGTTGTCAGTATCGGAATCGGACCTGCATAGTGTATCGGCCAATACCACCAATACCGATACTAAAGTGTCATTCTGAATCGACCAAAAAATAATTAAAAAATATTATATGTCACGTGTTAAAACTATTTAAATAATATTAAAAAATTAATTTTAAGCTATTTTTTATATTTATTAAAAAATAGCCCATTCAGGTCAATATCGTATCGATTTTTTGGCGATATGATATGCATCGGTCGATACGCACTAATACTGACATTGGTTCCAACACCGCGTGATTATCTCTTGATTTTTTTATATGGGAAAGATGTTAATTGGTTCAATCATGTATATTTTGTCATTTATTTCAAAAAAAAAAGGATGTAAAATCCGGCCCAACTGAGCTGGGTGGGCTCGAACCCCAGCCAGGTTGAGAGAGATAAGCATAAAAAAACTTTGAAAAAAATGGGGAAGATGGTTTCCCCAAATGAGGAACTGCCTCCCCCATTGTCAAAGGTGGTCTCCCCCCCCCCCCCCCCCCCCCCTCACGATCGTCGGGTGGTTTGAGGTTTATCCTTACTCACCGTGAGGACTCTCATGGTGCACCATTCTACCCCACCCAGAGGATAAAAAAAGAGGGAGAGATTGAGGGGGTTGAGTACGAGAAAGAGGGAGGAGGTCCGCCGGGGCATCACCAATGGAAAGAACTGCCACCACAAGTAAGCAACTCCCTCTTGTTTTTTTAAGAAGGCCAGCAGCCATGGCTGTCTGCGTATTTTTAGGGAAGTGATTAACGACCCCTAGGGTTTCTTGAACCTCTTCAGATTATCCTGTAGAGGCAGGGGGCTGGAGAATTTAACCTCCTATGGGTAGTCGTTATCCAGCCTAATTGTCTCATTGAATTTTCAAATATGTTGATGAGCCTCACCATGATCCTGGTGGTGTATATCTCAATGGCCCACTAAGTGGGTCATTGGATTCCATGTGAGACCCATTTGGTCACACTGGATCCATACCAGAATCCAATAGTGTAAACCAAACTGAGTCGAGTCTGTTCAAGATTTGATAGGTTGGTCTGTGAGACCCAGACCGAACCAACTCAAAAAAAAAGAGAACCAAACCAGGTCGAGCCTAATTAAGGACCAACTTGGTCTGGGTCTAGCCAGGCCGAATCTGGAGAGTATAAATAAAAAAGAGAACCAAGAAGGGTCGGGTTGGACCCTGTCTTGGTTTCCTTATGATGGGTTTGGATTGAACTGGACCGGATTGGGTCTGGGTCCAGTTCAATCCAGTTGGTTTGGACTGGTTCAGGTTGGACCAAACCCAGACTGAACTGGGTCTAGATCCAGTCTGTGACTAGATGGATCATTTATGAATCCAAATCAGATTTAGGTTTGGATCCAGTCTGCAACTAGATGGATCAGTTCTAGATTCGGACTAGAACTGAATTGGATCAAATCGAGTTTGTTCTTGACTAGATTAGTTTTGGATCCTGACTAAAACTAAACAGAATCCAGTCTAGTCTGTTCTTTGACTAGAACTGAACTGGATTTAGTCCAATATGTTTCTAACTGAAACTGAACTGAACCAATTCAGGTTGTCTTTGACTGGGATAGAATTAAACCAACCCAGTTTGTTTTCAGTTGGAACATATCGGATCTAGACCAATTACACCAAACTAGATATGAATCAGCATCACTTATTGAGCAGATCTGATATGGGATTTAGAGAGTTCAAATGGGTTTGAACCCAAACCTAGTTGAGTCCAAACTAGGTTTAGTAAACCCAACATTCTAAACTCAGACCGAGCGTGATCTGACTAGGGTTGAGTGAGTTTAGACCATAGTGAGTTAAAATAACCAAATTACCCTTGTTTGTATAACCCAATATCATATTAGTAAAATAGGCATAACATCGCACATAGACTCCGAATTGAGTGAGGTTTGGTGCATTGGATTTGTGTCATAGAGAAAAATTTGTTTGTCCTATATTTCTGAACAAACCAATGACACAAAAATCGAGGTCTATTAGACCACCTTAAGATGAGTATTTTGATAAAGCATATTTGTTTATTAATACGAATATACTTGTATGATGATCAAATTCTACTATTGTAGCTATGAGAGACTTGACTGCAGACTAGATTACAATGTTTGCATTCGAGGTAAGAAAAATGAAGCATTTTAGTTAATAATACATTGTATGCTGATGTATTTATGAATTAGACTACATGAAATCATGTTTACTTGAAATCATATTTGTGTTCTATTGATTTTTCAATTGCATATTAGAAATATATTTTTTTATTATAAAATGAATGCATGTAAATTAGTCATGATGCCATGAATGATTTCATGTATTTGTGATTCTTCAGCTGCATTAGAGAGTGGTTGCTATTACCAGTTAACTTGTGAGAATTGAGTAAGAAATTAGGGGATATAAAAGGCACAAACATATACATGTTGTGTGATTGAAAACTAAAATAAGACTAGGAGCTTAGAGCCCACATGTAAATCTGAGTTTATTTTGCTTGTAATTTATTCTTACTGAGTTGTAGACTCATTCTTATAATTATTACAACTGTATGTTTTAGGTGACTTTGTGAGACGAGAATTGGTGTTAGGATGTTGTTAGCCTTCTTCAAGACGTAGGTAGCTTCATCTTGTGACAGAGCAGTTTCCTTTTTTTTACTTATTGAACTTGAGAGGATGTAGCCCTTGTGGCTTGTGTGAGATTTATTTATTTGACATTAATTGATGATTGTTTATTTAGAAAAAAAAATTGGTGCTATGTTTCTGTGCACTACTTTGGTATTTCTCTCTGGAAAGTAATACCTACGAACCCGGACTCCAGATGTCCCGGGTTGAGCTGTTACAAAAGAAAAACTAATAAAGGTGCAAATTTTAAGATTTTATGCGCTAGAATTTCATTGGTAGATTTTAGCTTTTTAGGAGCTTTAAATATTTAAGAAAACAGTGAGATAATCCCACCTTACTAAGTGGAGTTGATGAGCCTTGATGGTGTCCTTAGGAACCAACTTAGTTAAAACTAATGGAGATTCAACAAAGTTGGTAGCTAAGACATTCTGGTTGTGTCCATCAATTCATCTCATTCAACAACATGCCAAACCAAGTTTCTTCCATTAACTTGACCAAGTTGATGCCCTGTGAACAATCTTGCAGACATATATACAACTAAGTTCCCATGAATTGCTCCAACATGATCAAGTACATATGCAACATTTTAGGCTAAGCTAGGGATCCTCTCTTTTAAACAGATGCTCAAACAAAGTTAGCCAAGTTACAGAGCAACTCAATTCATCTGGTTGGTTGGTGAACATGGGATGAAAATTGACAGGTTAGAGAGTCATTTGTCTCTTCAAGTTTAGGTAACAACCTCATGAAATCTAGGTAAACTGGCTGGTAGATTGCATCCTTTTCCTCTATTTCTATAAAGCTCTCCTTCCAGGTAAGGATGATATGCTTGAATGGCTCTTCAAACTCTCTTCATTTGTATATCCAGATGCATCACTAATCACTTCCTGCAAAGGAAAAAAGACCAAGAAAGTATGATCCTGCTACCCAAAAACTGTAACAAAAAATTGAACTACTGAATCCTTGAAGCATGGGACATGATTTTTCATTTGAAGAAGTTCCGATATGTTTGTTGGTGCTTGTATATGCACACCAATGTTTGAATGAAGATTTTGAAGTTTCACCAAAGTTATTCTGAATCTGAACTGCTTAATAGAAAAAAAGAAAAGAAAAAAATGGCTTGTCTAATAACGATAAGCAAATAACTATTTCAATGGAAGATAAAATGGCAGCTCCCTTCAAGTTTACCTGGCGGATCATAGCTATGCTATGGCTAGGAGAAGCACTGGCACTAACACTTCCGCCCAACATATAAGGCATCATGCTTTTTTCTGCTAGATCTCTTAACCTATCAAGCTCAGGTAAGACCACTAAGCCAAGATCAGGCCTGTCCTTCCTCAATTCTGCGCATTTGAGAGCCAACTTAGCAAATTTCAAGGCTTCTTCCACAGGCCAGTCAGGAACTACTGGATCCAGCATATCTGCAAATCTCCCCTTGTCGATTGCCGATTGTCCATTCGACATGGTGTGTTAGACCCATTGGTGGCTTTCCTGTGATAAGTTGCAGTAGCATGACCCCAAGGGAGTATATGTCTGACTTTATGCCAAGCATCCCTGTTTGTCGATATTCTGGATCAATGTAACAGAATGTACCGGCTGTGGAGGTCATCCTATACTGAGTCACATTGTTAGCTACACTGGGGGGTACAAGTCTAGCTAGTCCGACGTCACTGATCTTGCTAACAAAGTTCCTGTCAAGCAAGATATTTGCTGGCTTAAGATCACGATGGACCAGCGGCTCTGGTTTGGTCTGGTGCAGGAAGAGCAGGCCGGTCGCGATCTCTGCTGCAATTCTGAATCGAAGTTGCCAAGAGTGAGGCAGAGTGTTTCCTCGCCTGAAGAGACGATCTTCCAAGCTGCCATTGGCCATGTACTCATAGACAAGGCAGCCATATTCTGGGCATGCACCAAGAAGCAGAACCATGTTGGGATGTCTTATACAACTCAAAATTTCAACCTGCACCAAATTGATGGTTGCAATTATATTTTGATTTGATATGATAAAACATATGAAATGAGTTCAAAATTCAATAATGGCGTACTAAGAACACTCCTTTTTTCAGTCCCTAGCACTAGAAATCATCAAAGAAAAGACATCAGCAATGGCATGTTATTACCTCTTGTTGGAACTGTGCCCTCCCTTGAGCTGCATCAGGTCTCAGAATTTTGATTGCAACCGGTGTATGGTCCAAATAGCATCTGTACACAGGGCCATTATCCACCTTCTCCGATTTTTCTTGCTTCCGAGAAGAACTCTGTAACAGCTTCAATCTCTTCATTGGTGTACCTTCTGTATCCAATGTCTGTGTGCACTAATACATTTAATGCCTTCCTCTTTTCTTCTGCTTCTTTGAGTGCTTTAATCTCTGCAGTTACTGTCTTCTGTGCTTCGAGTTCCGCTATCCGCTGAGCGGCCCCTGCTGCCTCCAAAGCTGTTTTACACTTTGCCTTCTCCTTCTCTGCAAGGGCTAAAGCTGCTTCCTCAGCTGACCTTGCCTCCTCCAACATATGTTCTTCCTCCAATTTCCAACGATGGAGTTCTAGTGCCTATTCCAATGCATGACCACAATGATGTGCATGTAAGTATCATGGAAGGAAACCTTTCTATGAATGCCATGCACTTTTAGTGCTACCATTACCATGGCGACTGATAATTACCATTATTTTTCAAGTAAAAGAAAAAATTAAATTCATTTGTCAAAGGACTATTATCAAGTTGATACTTCAAGACTGCCAATATATTCCATATAAGTTGTACAATTAGGCCTTTGTCGTGCACCATTTGAAGTCCGTCCATACTCGACAGTATTTAACTATTTATTTATAGATTATACTTTATACATACTTTCAAAGGAAACTGATAAATCATTTTTCCCTACCACTTGAAATATTTTTAAAAATATGTTCACAGGAAAATTTGTTTTAGAGCAACTGACTGTTTAGTAAGTGTTTTTGAAGTAGCTAAAAGAAGCCACATCATGTAGGTTGCACAAGATGTTTAGAAAGATACTCCTGGATTACAAACAAGAGAAAATGAAAATTTTGGTTGCTCTCTGATATTTGACGTTGATGAAACTCACTCCACTTTGCATAAGGATGATGTCATATAGTAACTTATCTCTATAAGTAAATTACAGTTGGTGTAACCTGCCAAGCATGTCCTTCCTAACACAGTTGTGCTTATCTCCAAAAATTTTAGTGCTAGAATTGCTTGCTCAATTGGAAACACTGACTGTGTGATTGCTATGTACCTTCTGTTTTGCAGATAGTGCATCTTTGCATGCGTTACTATACATATCCATTGTTTGCTTCAATTCAAGCCTCAATCTCTTCATCTCAGCTTCCACATCCTCCTATAAAATGAAAACCAAAGCACATTATTCATGTAAAGGAAAGAGTTGATGAGCAATGACTAAGTTTCTTCCGCTGTTTCTACTCTGTTTCTGTTGCATGCACTCACCGCCATCTGTGATGACCAAGAAGTGCCACTGCCATGAGAAACATAGGAATGATCCATCTCAACAGCATTGTAATCAATAGACTTTTGAGGGTGACAGAACGGCGATTTGAAGCTTCTATTATAATCAGAGGACATGGAGTCCTCATCAATACTGCGGTGGCCATTAGATAGCCTTGAAGGCCCTGTTGATTCAAGATGTTCATACAATGAAAGGGACAGTCTCTCTGTGCTGTGTGTACTGCTACTAACAAAGGATATGTCGGTCTCCGGCAACGTCCACCTGCGCTTCTCCCTCCTCTGGTGAATGGAGACCTGATTGCACCAAAACAAGTTCAAATGCTTCTCAAGGTTTAATTCAATTCCATACTGATTTATATTCTAAGTTCGCCAAAAAATTAGTCCAACTGGGTTACCTTATGACTCAACCAATTATTGATAATGAAAGACACAACTGAGTCTCATGACAATTAGACCATAGCCAATCTAAGTTTCAAGTCATGTGATAACTGGGTTATCTATCTTGAGCCAAGGGGCAACTAGCTAGGACATATTGCCAATTAATTAGCCTGAGCCCACAGGGACTTGAGTGGTGATCCAAATGAACCTTATGCTTTGCTTTTATTGGTTGTGTTAAACCCCTTAGCCACTAGGTCTTAGCTTGCTTGCACTCTTGCAATGTCTTCAACAAATTGTTGTGGGTATCTTGAATTGTGGATCTGATCCTATCTGAAAATATTTTTGTGACCATACAATGGAAATTTTGAATGAGGTTTATGGTGGTAGTAGAGGCGGTGTGAGACCAGAGCCCACCACAAACCTCTCCCAGGGGTGGAGCCCCCACGGTATGGACCTGACTAGTTTTGTAATTTTTCTTTTGTACCGGCTAGGGTATTATTCTTTTGCCATACTTATAGCTGCTTCTTTTGAGCATTGGGCTTGAGAGTTTTCGGGTGTATTGAGGATTAGGGATTTGAGAACTTTGTATCTTGATATTGTATGCCTTCACATCTTTCTTGTGGATTTTTGTTTCTCCTTTGCCCATGGACGTAGGTCTGAGTGCCGAACCAATCTCGTCTTCTATTGTTTCCCTCTTCTCTTTATCTTGTTTTTGCTTAGCGTTTGTTTGTGGTTTCCATAACAATTGTGTATATGAACTTCCAAAAAAGACCAACTGAATGTCAACAACACAACATACCATGCATACTTGATTGTATCCATGCCCTCACTAGGAGCTGTAAAATTCAAATAAAGAAAAAAAAAAGTCATCTAATCTGATTAAATGAAAGACAATACTTTGGAATAGTGAAACTCTGGGAAAATGTAAACAAAAAAACAAATTATGACAGAACCTGTCTTGAGCTAGTTAGAGATCTGGTCTCCATGGCCATGGGCTCAGGCTTCTGACTTGGTTGGGGAGTGGGAGGTTGCCGTGGGATCGATGGCGCTGGCCTCACAGCTGACCGAACAGAGGCGATCTTGCCTTTGGAAATGATGTATACAGTGCAAAATCCGGTGCACTTTTGGAAACAGTAGTTGGAATGTCTGTGCTCTTAAATCTTCTGCCAGCAAATTGTTAATTTTGTAAATTCAGGTGTATTGCATGAATGAAGGATTAAGCACAAAGCATATTATTAAGCTGAGACAGTGAATATATGCATCTAGGTGCTTAAAAACATAAACCATTTTCAAGAAAAAGGAGTACAATTTAGAAGTTTGGTCATGTTTACATAACCATGCCAGGACGTATCCACGTATTCGTAGCTGTGTTTATAGTGTATAAGATTCATACGTGGTTACTACTAACACGATAACTAATTGAATAAAGAAATTACCTTAAGAAACCACCTTTGTTTGATGCAGCCAGTACAAGATTTTCAGTTGCAGAGTTGGTAACGTACTCAACGATGGCCTTGGCTATATCATTATCTTCCAAAACTACATCAATACATGGTATCTGGATTCAAAGCAAAACTTTAGGCCGTTAAAAACCATACATAAACAAATAATCTATGTATAAGGGATAATGTTTGTTGCCTTCATGGGCTCCAAACCTCCTAGTGAAAAACTCTGTTTTTTTTTTTTACATATTTGACCCTCCAAATGTCGTCTGCATGTTTGGCTTAGTTGAAACCAGTCTTTCGATCAAGTTTTTTTCCAATGTGTGTCTTTTATGAGGGATGAAAATTCAACAACTTACAATGTACTGTATTTTCAACCTTAAGTTTCTGATAAATACTCGAAGTTCACGTCACGATTCCGACAGAGTTTTCAAGAAGCTATGAGGACACAATTAAAGATGAACACAACATTTTACCCTCAGTCAGATGGACAGTCAGAGTGAATCATTCAGACCCTGGAAGACATGTTGCGTGCATGTACTTTAGAGTATAGTGACTCGTGGAATGATATTCTACCTTTGATGAAGTTTGCCTACAACAATAGATTTTAAGCAAGTATAAGCATAACTCAATTTGAGACACTATATGGTCGACGGTGTCAAACACCCTTGTGTTAGGATGAGGTCGGGGAAAGAATGATTGTTGGAGCCTGATATAGTATAGCGGATGACAGACTCTGTGAGATTTATTTGAGAACGTCTTCTGGCTGCTCAGAGTAGATAGAAAAGTTATGCAGACTAAAGACGTCGTGAGTTAGAATTTGAACAAGCTGATCATGTATTTTTGAAGATATCTCCTTTTAAGGGAGTGATGCATTTTAGTCGAAGAGAAAAAATAAATCCAAGGTATATTGGATCCTTCGAGATACTCGCGAGAGTTGGTCAGACAACATACAGACTGACTTTGATACCTTTTTTGCCTCGAATTCACAACATATTTTACTTATCTATGTTGCGGAAGTATGTGTAGTAAATATTAGTTTAATCCAGACATTGTGCACTGAAAGACGACAAAGAAAGTCATGTGCTATTTACAAGAAACGAAAGACTATATGTTGACATACAAAAAAATTGACCATCTAGAGGTCGTTGGATACTCTGATGCAGATTTAAGAGGATGTATCGATAGTAGAAAGTCTACTATTGTATATGTCTTCCTACTGGCTGGTGATGTCATCTCATGGAGAAGAAGAAAGCTGTAGCTCATACCATGAAGGTAGAATTTATTGCTAAAAAAAAAACTTAATCTTAGGTCATATAGATCAGAAATTTTATTATGGGTCTTGGTATAGTAAACTCTATTGAGAGACCACTAAAGAGCTTGTGTGATAATAAAGTTGTTGTGTTCTTCTTGAATAACAATAAGAACTTCACCTCGAGTCGACACATGGAGTTAAAATGCTTTGTTGTTAAAGAAGTGATTAAGAATAATTTAGTATGTATTGATACAATAAGTACAAAGGAAATGACTGTGGATCATCTTACTAAAGGCTTAGCACCAGGATTATATTCTCAATATGTAATGGGGATGGATCTATTTGATTCTTTCTAATGTATGACAATACATTATGGTTATATGTGATCATATTTATGAAACTAAATTGATTATCTATGGTTTTATACATTGTTGATTCTGTGTAAAATATCTCTTATTTGGAAAGAGAGAATATCATAATAACAATATTAAAAAGACTAATATAATGGGTTAGAGACCAACCCATTCATAAAGGTAATCTTAACATGTTAAAACATTAAAATTGAATAATATTATAGTGCATGAAAATATGATATTGCATATAAAGGTATTCATCTCTATGACTCATATGATTTATTCTTGTGATACAGAATAACATGTAAACATACATGAAAATTGAATCAAGATAACGGTAAAAAACCTCGATTATGTGTTTTTTCGTGTCAATGGGTCAATTGAGAGAATATTTGACCTTTTGAAGCAGGTCCAACCAAATGTAACCTGGTTTGACACATGTCACACTAAGAGTTGCAATTAAAGTGGAGGGGTTGTTACGTGGATGTGAAGAGCTCACATTCAATATGGGAATGTGAGAGGTTCACATGCATGTAACCTCCACTCTCCTCTCACTATATATAGAGATTTATGGTAGCTTGATGAGAACTATCAAGGTGATCTCTTTCTCATTGGGTTCAAGGGTTCTGTTCACCTTTCGACTTGATGGCTTGGGTTCATCGAAAATGCCGATAGACTGAGGAAAACGCCAACCACCAACGTCTATGCAAGCTTAGACTGGACTGACGATGATGACTTTCGGTAAGTAGTGTTCTCTTTTGGTTTTGCGCCAACACAAGTACTATGGATAGTAAGCAGGCTAACTGATGAAGTGACCATTTTTTTGTCTTTAGTTGACCATTAATGGGACCTTGGGACTTTGAAGGTGACTTATAACAAGGTTTACATTGTTAATGTAAAACTCCATTGGTTTAAAAGTCTCTGTTTGGAACATGATAGGTGACACATTAATTAAAGAATTGGGCTAGAGTTTGGTGAAACTAATTTGGCAGGGTTTTTTTTTTTAAGTCTAGTTGGGGTTAGGCAGACCCCTACCAGATTCCTTGACTTTGTGTAAAAATACAGGAGCTATAACCCCCTTGAGAAGAGGATTTGAGATGCAGCCCAATCATCGACGAGACTTGTCATAAAAAAAAAGGCCCTTGTACCCAATGTTATCAGTATTGGTGTGTATCGGCCTATACTTATAGTATCAGCAAAAAATTGATATGATTCACTCCTGAATTGGCTATTTTTTAATAAATATAAAAATACTTAAAATTATTTTAAAATATTATTTTAAAATATTATTTTAATGGCTTTAACACATGTCACGTTTTGATTGACATGTAATATTTTTAATTGTTTTTTGACTGATTAAGAACGATTAACTTGAGTATCGGTATTGGCCCATTCACCTGAATCGTTGGCCAAAATATACAGGCCCGATACCGATACTGACAATGACAACATTGCTTGTAACAGAAGCAGGACAATTAGGTAAAATTTTAAAGTAAGGGGCATTTTCGTCAACATGACAGAAAGATGAGGAAAAAGGGCCAAGGAAAAGAGAAGGGCTTGCTCATGGATTCCAGCATCATTATAAAAGTGAGTGCATTCCCATTCCCTTCCCATTTATCCCGTGCCTTCTGGAATGCCTTTGCTTTTGCCATAAATAACAGAATGCCACTGGCACTGGCATGTCTGGTGGTGCTTCTCATATTCTTAATTAGTAGCTGTGAGACACATAAGTCTGGATCAACTTTACTGAATCAAAGTTTACCAAAACAGAACAGCCTTCTATGGATGATCTTTATATGTGCATACCCAGTGCTCATATACATAATTTCTCATTTTTTCTTGAATTTTCTTATTTTTCTGATTTTTTATTAAAAATAAAAAAAATTAAATGATTCAATTTCAAAATTGACTTGATTTAATTCAATTTGTGTCAATTTTGGTCTCCGTAAAAGCGGATTCACCCACTGAATCAATTTTCACAACATTGTCTAAGACTGTCATAGGGACATGCCATTTTGGGGGTGTTCCTGATGACACGAGTGGACACACTCAAACACATGGACACCGAGACAGAGACACGTCTGAACAATATTTTAATATTATTTGTTAATGTTTGAAGTTCCATTTTGATAAAAATGTAATTTTTACATCAAAATATCAAAAAAAATGTTTTTTTTGAGTTTAATCCACGCCAAGCATCCTCAAGTTCAAGTGTCTTTGTGATGCAGGAATGGAGCACAAAACCAAGGTAAAAAAAAATGGTTTAATTTGATCTATTTTGGTTATTTGGATTTATTTAATTTGAATCTTAGTTTAGGGTCACTCTTAAACCCTGCACCAATCTGCACTTTAAGGCAACTACGAAACTAGAAAACTACAAAAAGCAGGAAATTGGTAGAAAATTGAAAGAAAATCACAAAAAGCGCTCATAATTCATTCATCTCTAACTGTTTGTCTCCTTACAATATATATTTATAATGAAAAAAAGAAAACCCTAGAAACCATAATCTTAAGATGGATCTAAGATAGATCACATATGAAATCATAATCCAAACATGACTCAAGAATCAATATGGATATAAGATAGATCCTATATAAAATAAAGTTCAAAACAAAATCCTAAACTAAAATCCAAATTAAATAAATACAAGAAATCCAAATAACCAAAATAGATCCAGTTTAAGAACTAGTAACTCGTATGAAAGTTTGTCTATTTGGCAACAACTTGGTCAAACTAACATGGCAGTGGTTGTTTGGAATCTAGCTGTTGTGATGGGAGTTTGGAATATATATATATATATAGGATCTAGCATAACTATCATAGTAACCCGCATTTTATCATCAAAATGTTAGCAAAAATAATTAAAAAATAAAAATATATCTGAGAAGAGAACAATAAAATCATTATTTTTCTGAAGAATGGACGATAAAAAGGCAAATATTGTGATAAAATCATAATATTTGCATTTTAATATCATTACGAGTCAGAATGAAAAACATAGCCATAAAGAAAAAAGACAAGCTTTACTTATAAGTACGTACCAGGTCTCTAATTATCTGCTAGAGGCAACTTTGAACCTCAGCAAATTGACGAGACGTCACGGGTTCAAAACTCAAAGATGTGTGTTGCTTGTTGGGAGGTCAAAGCTGGTGTACTCTTTGGTGGACAAGGAGGATTTGGAATTTTACATAAATAAACTCAGTGATAGAGATATTTTTTCCAGTTATTAAAAAAAAACAACCCAACAAACAATTTCTGTAACGTTTAAAATGCCGAGTCAATCTTTGGTATTTTACAAAAATGCTACGACGAATTTATTTATTTTTGTTTATTATAGGTAAAACATCGGGCCTGGCGGTCTGTCAGGCTTCGGGTACTCGGCCCCAATCTGCAGGCCGAGCCCGGCCAGATTATACTATTCGGCCTGGGGCCATGTCCAAAATGCATAGGACCCAACAAGCCTGACCCATTTACTGGGTCAGGTTTAAAGGATTCAGCCCGACTCAACCCGAGCCTGATTGTAACTGGATCAGACCAGGCTTGGGCCTCAATACTGGTCAGGCCACTTGGGCTCTTATAAGGCTGGCCTGATGTCCACCCCTTATTTTAGGGAAAAAACTTCATTTTGGATTGAAAACCTGTTCATACTGGTCTTAGACTGTTGTATCTACAGTTACCATATCTCACTATAAGGATGAGGGTCAATAGCGTTTAGCATCGACTTTTCTCACCGTTATTGCCCTATTTATCACCGTTATAAGTTAAATGACGACAAAAAATGGTCACCAATTTTTTGCCTTAATTGAGTAACAACAGCCAAATTTACACTTCAAAAAATAAACATACTTCAAACAACAAATATAAATATACACTTCAAAAAATATACTTCAAAAAATAAACATACATCATCTCCAACCCCCTCCCATACATCATCTCCAAACCTTCAACAAACACACTTCTCAAAAAACAAACATTCATCCTCTCCAACCATTTTACCTACATCCTCTCTAAACCTGCAACAAACACACTTCAAAAAACAAACATACAGCATCTCCAATTCTCTCTCCTACATTCTCTCCAAACCTGCAACAAACACACTTTAAAAAATAAACATATATAATTTTCAACTCTTTCTCTTACATTCTCTCTAAACCTACGATAAAAACACTTCAAAAAATTAACATACATCATCTTCAAACCCCTCTCCTATATCCTCCTTAAACCTACACACTTAAATATGATAATTCAAAAACAATTATAAAAAGAAACAATTATAACAATGTTAATGATAATGATAGCAGTATGAAAATTCAGTCTAATAACTTACAGTTATTTTAATCACATTACAATTGAAGGCTCGATAATGCTTTCATCTTTTCTTGCACTTTTATAAGAATTAAAAAAATATAAAGATAATATTAACAAAACATCTATTTTCATATATTCATTCAAATATAAACATATACTTCAAACATCAATTCAAATATAAACATACATTAGTCGTATATGTTTATATTTATGCTTATATTTGAATTGATATTTCAAGCATATACATTCAAATATAAATATATATTTTTTCAACCTCCTCAAACATACACCCATTCAAATATAAATATACACTTTAAACATCAATTCAAATATAAATATATACTATTAATATTTAGCATTATATTTTTTGAAAAAAAATAAACTTATGAAATAAGAAATTTACCTTTGTATGATAGCTTTGAAGGTACGAAGACGATCCATTAGTTTATAGAATGCACTTGTCGTCGGTTTCTAACCATCTATTTTAGTCTGTAAACAACAAATTAAGAATATATTAGATCAAACAAATTTGATACTATACTATATGAAAAAAATTAGGAAATAAAAAACTTATCCTCATATGATAGCTCTCGAGGTATGAAGTCTTTCGTCATACTAGGCTTGATAGTTACTGAAGCCTTTTGTTGCTTGATTTGCTTCTGATGCACAAAAGTCAGTCTAGTTGTAGTGATGATATTTGGATTTAGTTACAATCTGTCTTTTACAAAATTACACTTTGGTATATTTATCAGTCATCCTCTAAATCATCTCAGTGTAACAACATAGAATCTTCGTCGATGGTGTAGAGGGATAATGAATCAACCCCTTCATAATTATCCTCCTATTACGCATCATTGTCATGTTCTTTGTTCTGTTCAGATAAATATGATAGAATCTCGTACACATTTTTTTGTATTATCTTTTGTGTTATATGCATTTCATTCTTTGTGGGATCTCTAATATAAAATATTTGCATAGATCGAGAGGCTAAAATAAAAGTATCCTCCTGGTATGTTGTGTTAGACATGTTGACATATGTAAAGTATTTGTCCTTACGTATGTGCCTATTATCGAACCAATTACATCTAAACGTGTACACCCAATTTTGTCATATATATTTAAATTTGATAATATCTTTTAGAACACCATAATAGTCTACATCAGCCGCCCTACATCGGCTTCACATGTAACTGTTATCCCACTGTTCTGAGAACTACACTCTTCACCGTGAGACTGTGTATGAAACATAATTTCATTTACAACACAAATTTGATAGGACTATGATTCGTGTTCAGGTCCTCTTACGAGAATTCATAATTCTGAAGAAGCAACATCGTGATTTTGTAGAAATCAACTTGTGAACTTCTAGTCATGTCGTATTATAGCTTCCTAAACATTATTGTACAAGCTATGGATTATCTATCTGTGTTCTCTTAGATATAGCTCACATTCAATATATTTGCATAAACTATATATATATATATATATATATATATATATATATATATATATATATATATATATATATATATAGATAAATAGATAGATAGAGAGAGAGAGAAAAGGGGGAGATGTACTTGGAGAAAAAAGGAGGGCAATATATAGACGGTACAAATGTGATCTATATGCTTGTTTTTATAGGAACCAGTCCTTGGTGCATTTGATTCTAATGCATGGATAGGTTTTTATAAGTTTCAAAATAAAAAGTGTAAAAATTTAAATACCATTTTTTAATTCAAAATTCATGATTTAAGTATCGATTTATAGTAAATCAATCATGTTGAACAAATCTGTATGGTCAGAATTTAAAAAAAAAAACATCAAATTTTTTTTATTGGGGAGGTTTTCATTCCTATATATATATATATATATATATATATATATATATATATATATATATATATATATATATATATATATATATATATATATATATATATCTTCTCCGTCTTCTTAAGAAATCCTATGGAGTTGGGAAGCATTTCAATGCTAGATCTAGAGATGTCAATCTGGGATTGGTTTTCTATGTAATTAATAAAGTCAAGCATTCTTCTTATGGACTTGCAACGTTGCACAACTAAATTTTAAAGTTTGTTTAAGCTTTCAGCTGTTCACAATCCATTAAGATCAAATGCCTGAGCATTTGATAGTTTCTAATAGAATCAGGAAGCTCTTCAATGCTTTTATAACAAAGTTTAAGTTTGGCTAGATTTTTCATGTTACCCATAGAATCAGGCAATTCCCTTAATGAATCACACGTCAAATACCACACCTCAAGTTTGGCCAAGTCTCTCTCTCTCTCTGAAGGAGGGGTGACGGAACACAAAAAAGGAAGAGGTAGAAGAGTTACCCCTTGCTCCCTCTCTATCATTCTCTCTCTTTCCCTCTCTCCCCTTCTCTTGTCTTTCATTGTTATCAGTGTACATCTCATTCCGCCCCATGGTTTTGTAGTTTTTTATGATATATTTGAATCGTTAGATTGTTTATCATGCTCATTTTCAGTGGAAATCGAGAGTGAGAGATAAAAAAAGGCTGAGTGAGAGTGTGAGACATAAAGAGAGAGATGCATACCATCGATGGGAGAGAGAGAAAGAGGACCGGTCCTTGGTTCAACAACATCACCCGAGAAGGGAGGGAGGAGGAGGTGGTGCAACAGTCACCCGAGCAGAGAGAGAAGGGAGGAGGCAGTCAAACTGTCACCTGAGCAAGGAGATAGATAGATACATATATAGATAGAGAGAGAGAAAGAAAGAAAAAAATTAAAAAGAACTCATCAAGCCCTAATTATAGGCTCTGTAACAATAACATAAATATCATTGTTTATAGGTTGACATAAAAGTCCACTACAACAAAGCAGTAGATTAGCGACGACCACATTCCGTCGCTAATCCGTCGCTAACCATGTTAGCGACGGATTAGCGACAACGCGGCGACAGTATGCTTACGTCGCAAATATTTCGACGCTAACTGGCGACGGAATAATTCCGTCGCCAAGTCCGTCGCTAATTGCGACGGAATAACGAGCGCTATATTCCGTCGCCAATCCGCCGGTACTAAACGACGACCACGGCGTGGCGACGGATTTAATTCCGTCGCTAAGCCGTCGCTAGATTAATATGAATAGCGACGGAATCATCCGTCGCTAATCCGTCGCAAAAACGAAAAAAAATCAAAAAAAAATATTTAAAAATTAATTACCGAGAACTGTACAATTTATATTTCCTGTACAATTTATATTTCCTGTAAATAAAAAACAAACCACACAAAAAAATTCATATAACAAGTATCTATAATAATTAATCGTTCCACCTTAAAACTAAGAAGTTTAATTATTTACAATTCAACAATTACAATTAGGAAAAATAAAAAAAATAGAACTTCTTCAACACAGTCCTCTAATCATCGCCAAGATTTTGTGCGTCTTCTTGTTCATTGTCTTTATCTGTCCCTTCAGCTCCACTACCCTGATTATCGCTAGCAGCCTACACAAGAAAAGAACAGTCAGTATTGATAAACAAAATATAATGAAATAAATTACACACTATATGTGATTCTATCATGTGCTCATGTGTGATCTAAGGCAATAAAAAAACTCGATATGTGATTCTATCATGCTCATATGTGTGCTAAGGCAGTCAAAAAATTGAATATGTGATTATAGCATGTTCATATGTGTTCTAAGGCATATAAAAAAACTCTATATGTGATTCTACCATGCTCAGATGTGCTTTAAGGCAGGCAAAAAACTATATATGTGATTCGATCATGCTCGTATGTGTGCTGAGGCAGTAAAAAAATTGAATATGTGAATATAGCATGCTCATATGTGCTCTAAGGCAGGCAAAGCCAAAAATTTTATATGTGATTCTATCATAAATGATATATAACATGTTCATATGTGTTCTAAGGCAGTTAAAAAACTCTATATGTTATTATAGCATGTTCATATGTGTGCTAAGGCAGTCAAAAAACAGAATATGTGATTATAATATGCTCATATGTGTTCTTAGGCAGTAAAAAAACTGAATATGTGATTATAACATGCTTATGTGTTCTAATGCAATCAAAAAAACTTTATATGTGATTCTATCATGCTCATATGTGCTCTAAGACAGACAAAAAGTTATATATATATATATATATATATATATATATATATATATGTGATTCTATCATGCTTATATGTGTGCTAAGGCAGTAAAAAAATTGAATATGTGATTATAGCATGTTCATATGTGTTCTAAGGCATCTAGAAAAACTCTATATGTGATTCTACCATGCTCAGATGTGCTTTAAGACAGTAAAAAAAACTATATATGTGATTATACCTGAGAGGGACCTGGAATCGAAGATCCCCTATCCTGAACAGCGGCCTTGATCTCATTTCGGAGAAAGGGGGCGACAGTGTATTGGAAGTAGTTATTCAGTGATTCATTAATGATCTCGCGTACATCATCACCGGAAAGAATAGTCGGCTGCTTGGAGCTTATGTCGGCGCAAGAAGTTGGTGAGCCATAACTGGAAGAACCAATAACTGGTGAAGTGTTCATATTACTCCCAAACCCGAACACGCGACCTTTTTTGGGTTCACCTGCTGCAGTCACCCATGCTGTAGGATCAAATGATGGATGCTGAGTAGCGTCTTCGCCATATCGCTCTACCATTTGTTGCTCATATGCCTCCTACAAAATAATGTTTAAAGTATTCATTAATAATTAATGATAACATTATGATGACTTGCATATATATTGCAATGATTATTAATAGAATTAATACATACCGTTGTCGTTCTCGCCTTCTCTGATACGAAGACTCCCGTGGTCTTCCGTTTATGTGTTTCTACAAACACATCCTTATATGGTACACTGCCTCCTTTTTCTGCTTCCTGCGAAGTTAAATGACAAAAGATTTAGTACACAAATTTGCAACAATACTTATAAAATTAATATTATATATTGATGAGTTACCATTTTCTTTAGGTGGCTCCCAAATGTCTTAGATCCACCTGTGTGTAGATGGGCTTCGGGCATCTTCGATCGATTTTGTGAAGCCTTCGCAGAGCGATTTTTAAATGCATCTCCCGCCCACATATCGCACATTTCATCCCAGTAATCTCTCCTGATAGTAATAGGACCATGACCCTTCCACAGTAATGGATCATCTACTACGCCAGATGCTTTTTTTGCTGCAGTCTTCATAGTGTGCAGCATGTCTGCAAATCGATTGGCAGCCACCTTCTGCCACACCTTCCTTGCATCATTTTCTTCCACCGTAGTTGCAAAGCGATTCGAAGCCTACAAATATTTTCAGAAAGTTAGTAGACATTGCTTAAATAAATTAAATATGAAACACATTAACTATGAGGAACAACTGTATACCATGAATAAGGACCACAATCTGTCTAACACCTCCTTTGGGTACTCTTTCCATTGAGCAACTGGTCCTGGTAGATGTTGAAGAAGTGAATTCCTAATCTCTCGTACTACTTCTTGTGTCTCAAACCTCGTGCTGCACATGAATTGTTACACAGTAAATATCAATATAAAATATTTAAAAGATATGCAATAATTGAAAACAAAATACTTATGGTCGATTATCGATATATACTATTCGAATGAGTCTTCTTGTGCCAGCCTGAGAAGACCATGTTTCCTGTGTTGGCTGTTGACTTGTGCGATCAACTGGTGTAGGTGGGTCGTGTACAGGCGCAACATCATCTATAAAAAAATACACACCAAGTTCTCAGAATGTGCATTTGAACTAATCAAGCATCTAATTAGTTATATGATATACCTATCACAGGAGCCCGTGAAGATGAAGGTTGAGCCTGGCTACTACTGGATGAGCGACCACTATAACCTCCACGAACCATATTCTAACAAATAACATATGTCATACAATATATTCAAATAATTCACATCAAGTATTACAATGCATTCAAGTCATTCACATCAAGCATTGCAATGCATTCAAATAATTCAAATCATTGACATCAAGTATTGCACTAATTCAAATCATTCGTTAATTGCATAAATTATAATACATTCAGATAATTGAAATCATTCACATTAAGTATTACAATGCATTCGAATCATTCGTATCAAGTATTACAATACATTGAAATAAAATTTTTAATCATTCACACCAAGTATTGCAATACAACTCACATCAAGTATTACAATGCATTTAAATAGAGGTTTGTAGTATAAGATTTTGCTCACTAGCTTGAGAATTCTTCCTCGTCACTAGTTTGACTTTCTTCTTCTTCTTCTTCTTCTTCATTGTTTGCCCATCCACTTGGTACATCATTTGGATCACATTCCTCTATGAATGTTTCATCAGCCAATGGAGATATGACATGCATATCATGCGCAACATCGTGACCATAAGCGAAGTCACAGACATCATCTGATTGATAGTAATCACTGTCTTCAGCTAACTCATCTTCTTGTAACTGATCATACATATAAGGATTTATAATTGAGTTGCATATACATATACTTACTCGATGTATGGGTCGATCGCTGAACAATTAAAAAAAATATAGATGTGTGCTGCATCTTGCTCTCGATCTGTCAATAGCCTTGATCGGCAACTACCAAATGCATGCCCAAGTCGTTGAAATATCGACAGCTTGTCAGCTACAGTTACTTGTTCTCCATCATCGTTACGGGGCGGGCATGTGTAACGTGTTGAAATATGAGGTTCGAAGTACATAGATGAGAAATTTGAAATCTCTTCTAAAGTGTACGCCTCACAAATAGAGCCTTCTACTCTTGCTTTTATTACGAACCTTTTTTTTTAGGTCGAACATGCATCTGACAAGAATATACATTTCAAATTTTAAATATCTGTCATTAAAGAGACAAATATAAAAAAACATATACCTTTCAAATGGGTACATCCATCGATATTGCACAGGGCCACCAACCCTTAGTTCATATGGCAAATGTATGATCAAATGTTCCATAACATCGAAAAATGCTGGCGTAAATATCTTTTCTAACAGACAAACAGTGGTGATGACAGAGTCCTCGAGATTCTTTACATCTGATACAATGACCTCCGATGCGCACAATGTTCTGAAAAATCCGCTCAACTCAGACAATACACCCCATATAGGTTTGTCTAACATATCATGGAATGCTAGGGGTATCAATCGTTGCATAAAGATATGACAATCATGGCTCTTCAACCCATATAACTGTCCATCGTCAATCTTCACAGCCCGAGCAATGTTAGAGACATATCCATCTGGAAATCTCAGTTGTCTCAACCATTGACATACATGTTTTATTTGATCAGGTCCGAGCACGTATTTCGCCTTTGGTTTCAGTACTTTGCCATTATACTCTTTGAGTTCCAATTCTGGTCTTTTACATATTAATTTTAAATCCATACGGGCCTTCGGATTATCCTTCGTTTTTCCTTTAATATTCATTACTGTATTGAACACATTATCAAACACATTTTTCTCTACATGCATCACATCCAAATTATGTCGTATCAATAGGGTCGGCCAATACGGTAGTTCCCAAAAAATAGATTTTTTCGTCCAATTGTGTTCCTTCCCAAATCCACGGAAGGGTGTAGGACTGCGGGCATCTGTTAATACATCTGGAAAGTATCGCAATCTTCTTAAAATCTCTATGCCAGACAATCTTGAGGATGAACCTTCCATTTCAGTTGTGCCTGCTGTAAATGCATTCTTTTGACGTCGGAACGGATGATCGCTGGGTAGAAATCGACGATGGCAATCAAACCAGCAAGGCTTCCTTCCATGCCTCAATCTAAAAGCTTTGGAATCCTCCATGCAGTACGGACAAGCCAACCTCCCATGTGTGCTCCAACCAGATAACATACCATATGCAGGGAAGTCACTGATTGTCCATAGAACAACGGCCTTCATGTTGAAATTTTGTTTTTTGTGGGCATCATACGTGGTAACACCGTCATCCCACAGTACTTTTAATTCATCAATCAATGGCCTTAGATATACATCAAGATTTTGGCCAGGTGAGGTCGGACCAGAGATCAACAGAGACAAGAAAAGATTTGGACGTTTCATACACAAGCTTGGTGGAAGGTTGTATGGAGTTACAAATACTGGCCAGCATGAGTATAGAGTTGATCTACCCCCAAATGGATTAAATCCATCTGTACATAGATCGAGTCTAACATTTCGCACTTCCATTGCGAAGTTTTGATGAGTACGATCAAAGTGCTTCCAAGCTTCAGCGTCAACAGGATGCGTGATCTTGTTTTCATCGTGTCGAACTTTATTTGCATGCCATCTCATGTGTTTAGCTGTCTTTGAAGACATATACAATCGCTGCAATCTAGGAGTGATAGGAAAGTAGCGGAGCGACTTGTATGAAACTTTCTTTGATCTCGTGCTACCATTGCCTCTTGTCTTTGGCTTGAACCGAGGATGCCCACATGACGGGCATGATATGTCGTTTTCCTGCTCCTTGAAATACAACATGCAGTGATTTGGACAAGCATCAATCTTTTTGTAACCCATACCTAGAGCGTTGACCATAACTTTCGCACGATAGAAATTTTGTGGCAATTTCTCATCTTTAGGCAACATACTCTTCACAATCATGCACAAACGGTCAAAACATGATTGACTCAAATTATACTCGGACTTCAAATTCATTAGTTGAAGAACTGCAGACAAGATAGTGTGACTCTCACAACCGTTCCAAAGTGGCTCATCAGCATCTTTAAGTAAATCATAAAATCTACTAGCTGCATCGTTTGGTGATTCTTCATCTACGACAGTTCTTACATCACTAGAACTCATAGCAGAACCCAGTTCTGTTCCTGCAGCATCAAATATCAAATTCGTATATGGATTATCGTGCACCACATTCACCCGTGCATCAAAATCGTTTCTAAATTCTTCTCCATGAAACGCCCAGTTCTGATAATCACTCACAAAACCTTTCCTGTATAGGTGATGTCTAACGCCATGAGGTTCTACAAATCGATTATTCTTACAAATCTTGCAGGGACACCTAATCCGACCTGTGGGATCTACCGTACTGACACTCGCCGTTGCAAATTCAATAAAACTATCGACACCATCCATATATTCATGCGATAACTCATTGTCCACTATCCTACGGTACATCCATTCACGGTTTGCAGTCATTCTGTCGCATGATGTTACGAATAGTATCCTAACGAATTAAGAAAAAAACAATCAGAATGCTACGATGAAGAAAATATCAAATTTATCATGCAATATACTATGTCAAACAATAACAAGAATTTTGATGCATGCATTGATAACTTAATATTTTCATGTGCAAACTATTAATGACATGATACAATCATTTGAAGCATGCTTTTATTATAAAATTTCACATGGAAGTCAAAATCAAATTGAAAGTAACTACATGCAAGCATGGATACAATTACATCAAACATTGCAATACATCATAATCATTCATATCAAATAAATGGCAAACATGTACCTGCAGCAAACACACTTCAATATCCCACTAACTACTACCATGCTTAGCATGGACTCCGTACTCCAAAAATAAGAACACTTCCATATTTCTACATTAAAATCATGCTCAGCATGATCTCCGAACTCCAACAAAGCAGTCCTAGATATCAACAACTAAGTGAGTGTGTGAACAATAAAGTGTTGCATTCAATAAATTAAATAACATGTGATACGTTTGCATCACTTACTCACCACGGGTATTTACCCGATTTGCATTGTTTTTGTCATTTACTTACCACAGGTGGCCGAGCACGAGTTGGTTCCGTTGAAAAATCTGCACAAAAACAAAACAAATTAAGTAACAAACTAACTAATCATGAAACAAGATGAAACACTAACTAAAAAAATTAAAACAAATTAAAACAACTCTAACTAATTGAAAGAAGAGAAAAGAAAAATAATATATATGTTAAGCCAAATCTAACTAGAAGATGCTAATTTAACAAACCAGCTATAACATGTTGAACCAGTCGACTAACATAAAGTCATAGATAATTTCTAATCTGAACTACTTAGCAAAGGAATAGTAAATCAATCAATTAGTTTACTAGAAAAGATGTGAACTCCGTTTAACCACCACTATCATAAAGAATTCAAATAGCCCTAATCTAACTAACTGATTGTTAGAACATTAAATACCAATCTATCTAAGAAAAATATAATTATAAAAGACTAATAGATTGAAATACTCTAACTAACCAGATTTCAAGAAAACAAATTGAAGTAAAACTAACTACCAGTAGACATTAACAAACTAACAAATTGATAAAAATTTATGAACTACTCTAACTAGAACAAACTAACAAATTGATAAAAATTTATGAAATACTCTAACTAACCACAGTTGATTAAATTTCAACCTAGCCAGTTGATTTCGATTTGAATTTTTTTTTTATAATTAATTTTTTTTTTGAATTTTAAATCTCAACCTAGCCAGTTAAACCACCTGCCTTTCCGGCAGGGAAGGGGGTTAAACCCCCTGCCGGAAAGGCAGTTCCGGCATGGGGGGTTGACCCCCTGCCGTGCCTTTACGGCAGGGGGGGTCGACCCCCTGCGTTTTCGGCAGGGGGTCGACCCCCCATGCCTTTCCGGCAGGGGGTCGACCACCCCTGCCGGAAACGCAGGGGGTCGACCCCCCATGCCTTTCCGGCAGGGGGTCGACCCCCCCTGCCGGAAACGCAGGGGGTCGACCCCCCTGCCGGAAAGCACGGGGAGCGGCGGTTGGCGAGGTCGCCGGTGGCCGGCGCAGTCGACAGCAGAGAGGGGGAGACCTGGAGCGAAGCTCGGGGGCCACTGGGTCGCCGGAACTCAGAGCGGAGGCGAACAGGTGGCTGCAGGGAGGATCGTCGGTCGTCGGCGGCTGAGGACGCCGGTTGCGAGTCGCCGGCGAAGGGGAGACAACACCTCCCGACAGCAGCCACAGGGAGGAACAGCAGGGAGGAGGAAGAAGTCGGCGGCGGGTCGCCGGTGCTCGGGGTCCCTGGCGCAGCCGCTAGCCAAGCAGGGAGGTCGGCAGCGAGGATCGCCGGCGAGGCGGCGGCGGCCGGACGGTGGCGAGAGCCGACGGGCGGCGGGAGGGAGAGGGCGGCGGGCGGGAGCAATACAGCGAAACAGGAAAAAGAGAAAGAGGGATGGGATTAGGGATTTACGCGATATTTAGCGACGGCTTAGCGACGGAAACATTCCGTCGCTAAGTCGTCGCTAAATCAAAATACAAAAACCGCGACGGAATATATACTGTCGCTACTCCGTCGCTAATTAGCGACGGATTAGCGACGACAGAGTTCCCTCTCTAAATCCATCGCTAAAATGGTGTTCTTGTAATAAAAAGTAGCGACAAAAAATTTAGTCGCTAATCCGTCGCTAAGTAGCGACAGATTAGCGATAAAATTTGTTTCTTCGCTAATCCGTCGCGAATTAGCGACAGATTCTATCTCTAGCTAATCTGTCGCTAATTTTCGTCGCTAATTAACAATTTTCTTGTAGTGGTCATTGTTATAAAGTAAAACCTATAACAATGATATTTCATGTCACTACAAGAAGTCTGTGGATTATCGATGACCTAAATCTTTCGCTAATCCATCGCTAAACAGTTTAGCAACGGATTAGCGTCGGATTAGAGACAGATAGTTTCCATCATGAATTTTTTGATGCTAAGTAGCGACAAAACTTATCCGTCGCTAATTTGTGATGGATTAGCGACAGAAATGATCTGTCGCGAGTCTGTCACTATTTTAATTTAGCGATGGATAATATCCGTTGTGAGTCCTTCGCTATTTTAAATTAGTGACGGATAATATCCGTAACTAATCCATCGCTAAATTTAAAAAAAAAAATAAAAAAAATTGCTCCCTACCGGGCGGTATTCCGGTAGCAATAGGCCAGACTTGGACCGATTTGTCGGCGGCGGAGGAGGAGGAAGATGACCCACCACCGGATCTCAGCAAGCCGTACTCCCTCAGCCCTAAGATCTTCAATTGGGACTCGCAGAGGTCGGAATGGACCAATCTCATTGTTGACGGCCATGACGGAGATGAGGCCGGTGTCAGGGCGGATGGCGTTGCGGAGGCAGTCGAGGTCGAGGAGGCCGTTGGAGCCGACAGGGAGGTAGGTGGCGTGGAAGCGACATGCTCCCTGGCGCGCTCGACTGCCTCATCCGACTCCCAGCCGTAGAGGTGAGTGCGGGAATAGGGGTTGCCGAAGCGGCCAGTGAAGAAGGGCAACATCGCGTCCAGCACCTGCGGGTCCACCGACGATGTCGCCTGCATGTCCAGGTACAGCGTCCGCCCCGCTATCCGCATGCCCTTCATCGAGATTCCCCCGCCCTCCTCTGCTGCGTTGGAGTTGGGCGACGGCTCGATGGTCGTCGCAGCGGTCGACATCGGCCAACGGGATCGTCCAGCGAGCCTTACGACAGCGAGCACGAAGCTTCGCTTCATCGACCAGCGGGATCATCGGCCAGCAGGATCGTTCGACAAGCCTTGCCAGTGGTCGCTTGACCTCCTCGACGCCAGGGATCCGATGGGGCTGAAGGGAAAGATCAAGACGGAGGCAGAGAAATTGCTCACAAGAACGCTTATTTGAGAACAATTTAAATCAAACATCAGTTTAAATTTCGAACGGGAGAGAGAGGGAAAATTTTGCGCCTTAGGTGGGACGGTTTAAATAAAAAATTAGCGACAGAATTAGTGAGGGATTTTTTCCATCGCTAATTAGCGACGAAAAAATGCCTTCACTAATTTCCTACAGTTTTTGCGACGAAAATTTTTTGTCGCCGATCTGTCGATAATTAGGGACGGATTTGAGACAGAATTTGTACCATCGGTAATTTCAAAAATATTTCAAAGATTGACGACGGATAATGTTCTCTCGCTAAGTCCGTCGCTAAGTTGCGATAAAAAAAATCTGTCACAAATATCCGTCGTTAATCAGGGTTTTTCTTGTAGTGTGTCGTCGTTATAGAGTAAACCCTATCACAACAATACTGGTATATGTCACCATTATTCTATGGACGTTAAATATTACCGTAAAAATGTTAACGGTAATATTTAATGGCCACACATGTTTTCGTTAAAAACATATCTTTAAGAGTGATATACAAAGTCATTGTTATAGAGTAAACTCTATGACAATGACATTTATATATCACTGTTATTTATCTTTAACAACAATATTATTTGGTCATTAAATATTATCGCTAAAGTGTTGTATTCACAATATTTAATGGCGAGATAATGTCACCACTAAAGATATATCTGTAATGGTGACATGTGTGCGGGGACAACACATTCATGATGGAGTCCATCTCGCCATTAGATTAATAACGGTGCAACATTTATATACTGCTGCACCTTGTTACAATTCATGTTTTAGAAATAATATGTCAGGTGGGAGAGCATGACAGCATATAGTGAGGGGGTCAGGTTATATGTTTCTCCCAGAAACATGCACTGTAGCTACATTGCGTGTTTCTGAGTTTCCAGTGAGTGCCGCATGACGCTCAATAGGGTGTACGGGGAGCCATACATCATGCAGGCCTGCACGGCTCCCTGTACATCCCATTGAGCACCACATAACGCGTTCAGTAGAGACCCCGAAACACGCACGGTCGTGTTCCTGGGAGGAACACTCAACACCCGAGGTGCAACAACACATCTTTCTGATGGACAGGAAAACTATCCTTGGGATCAGAGACCTAAGCTTGTGGTCACTTTCTCATTGCTCCAAGGGAGTCACCGAGCTTAGACTGAGCAAATGCTTATTTCTGGGCCTCATTAACCCAACCCAAGGAGCTTGACACTGATGAGAATGGAATTCTTAGCACCATTCTAGCGGCCAAGGTTCCTCCACTGCACGGGGCCGTGGGTCTTCACACAACATTGCAGCTGATGTTAACGGTGGGTGAGACGTCCTTGCTCCAAGCGTGGCATGAAAAAAAGTACTTTTCGAATGTCTCCTGCACTTAAGACCAGTGGAGGCACGTGAACAAGTGGCGTTTTCGTAATTAGCTACTGAAAAGGAGAACAATTTCGGAAGAGGAAAGAACGGGCCTCCGTCTTTTTCCTTCCCACCACCCTCACTCTCTCACCTACTCTTCGCCTTCGTCGTCTTCTTCACGAAGGAATCGGTGTCCCGTCTCTTCTGCAAGAGAGAGAGGACAAGTATGGGCCGGAATTTCGATGACTCACAGAATCCGATCTCCGGTGGGAGATCGGCCGACTCAGGCGTGCCGGATGCCATCGAGATCGCCGGAGACAGCTTCCAAGGGATGAAGAGAAGCGAGTCGGAGCTAAACTTCGAGGCCTTCTTATGCATGAGCGACAAGGACGAGGGCGAGGGCGAGGGCCCCGACGGGGACGTCGGAATCAAGGCCGTGAAGATCCCCGCTGGCGACGACCCTAGCGCTTTCTTCCCCGAGAAACCCTCCGAACGGGTGAGCTTTCTCTCTCCCGTTTATTTCCGATTTAATTAGTTCGTTTAGCTCATAATTGAGATCAACTAATAATCTAAGCGAGTGATTTAATTGAGATTTGCTGATGAATTAATGGTACGAGAGTTGAATAGTGAAATAATCAAGCTGAGTGATCTAACTAGAGATCTACTGAGTCGATCTTCGGGATATAGTTGTCATTTTTGGAAAGTGAATTACGAGGGGTTTGTTATTTTTTTTAATGAATAATCGTATCCCGTTTTGTTTTTAAACATTTTGGAGATTAATAATTAAACAATGATTACCTATCCTCGAGTTATAATCAAACAAAAGTCATCTTCTTGTTTGACCGACACCTGTGAAGCTGGTTGTTCTTTTCCTAAGGCTTTCCCCCTTCTATACCACATGGTTTGAGATTTTCACAAGCCAGCTTACCACTCTCTGAGTGAGTTTTGAAGTCAAGCCCTGATAGATCTATCCTCCGATGTTAAAGATGTGCACGAAAAGTACTCCTTTTATTTTGTTGGTAAGTCAAGCATGGTGGAACTTACCTTGAGGGTCTCTTCTATATGTCACGTCGTAGCTTCTCTTGTTTGATTCTTGGTGTTTATATATATATATATATATAATCAGTTCCAGAGTTGTTACAGGAAGCTTCTTAGGTAGGTGGGAAACTCGCTTCCGAAACTTCGTGGAAAGCTCGATTCTCCCACGCTTTTATGCTTCTCATGCACATTGGTCTATGCAAACTATATATTTTTCTCATGTTTCTTTCTTTTTCATGTATTTTCTCTCACGCACTCACTTTTCATGTACTTTCTTTAAATTGGTAACCATCATTGTTAGATTTTAACAAAAATTTAACTCTTTTAATATAAGAATGATCAATTTTATTTTAGTTTTTATTTGTTTCTTGTTTGATTCCATATTGCTTCATTTTTTATTCATATTTCACTTTTAAATTGAAACTTCGCTTCCGGCTTCGTATAAATTTTAAAATGCCTTGCTTCTCGCTTCCGCTTCCCATATCGTTTCCCGCTTTCGCTTCCTAGTTTGGCAACCTTGGTCAGTCCTAAACCCATTTGGTGCTAAACCCGTGCTAAATGGGTTTTTCAGTTTCTCTGGTGCTTTTTATCCGGTTTAGACCCTATAAATGTGTTAGGCATGGTCGATTTACTAAGAATCCACAGGATCATGTGTTTTCCACGAAAAAAATGATGTTTGAAGCCTAAAAAATTTATACAGATTTTGGACAGTTGATTTTTCAAACTTTATAAAAACCCACCCATATGTTGGAATCAGGCGCTTCAAGAGCTGATCCCTGAAATGAAATGGGGATCTTCGAAACACGAGCTTTGATTAACAAGAGCAAGTGTCAAGAATGACACTAAAGCATAACCCTTAAAAAGGGTATAATTGGAAACAAAATAAAAATAAAAATGTATTCTTTATTGATATGAAAAACCAATTGCTTAAGAAGCATTGGAGTAAAATACAAGAGGGGCTGCACCCCTTTATATACACAGCTGAAAGAGGACTCAATAGAGCTGTTGGGCACAGTCCAACAACTCTATTTAGAGCTGTTGGAATGTGTCAGTCCAACAGCTCTATTAAGAGCTGTTGGACTGTGTCAGTCCAACAGCTCTATTGCTAGTCAAGTCTGGACAGGACTTGACTAGCAACAGTCATTCTAGTTCAAACTGAACTAGATGACATAAAGACAAAAAATAAAAATAAAGGAAAAAAAATACAGAAAAGAAAGAAATTAAAAATGTATTTATATATATATATATAATAATATAATATTATTATATATACATATATGTACAGTTTTACATTTTAACACTCCCCCTCAAACTTACGGTACAATGAGCGAAAGTTTGTCTAAGAGAAAGTGAAATCGGGGAGCAGCGAGAGGCTTTGTAAAGAGGTCTGCTAACTGATATTCTGAAGTGACATATGGCAGATCAATTATCCCGTGTAGATATTCCTCTCTGACGTAGTGACAATCCATTTCGATGTGTTTGGTGCGTTCGTGGAATGTTCTGTTACTGGCAATATAGATCGCACTTTTGTTGTCACAACACATTTGTGAAGCCTTTGTTGCTTCAACTCCCATGTCAGCAAGCAGTCGTCGGAGCCAAACTACTTCCATGGTCGTGGTTGCCATGGCTCTGTATTCAGCTTCGGTGGATGAGAGAGATACCTTCTGCTGCTTTTTACACCTCCACGAGATCAATGATTCCCCTAAAAAGACACAAAAAGCCAGTGGTTGAGTGTCTGTTATTGGGATCACCTCCTCAATCAGCATCAGTATATGCAATTAAATCAAGAGAAGAGGAGGAAGATAAGAAAAGTTCTCGTGAAAGAGAGGACTTGATGTATCTGATAATACGCATGACTGCTCTCATATAAACATAAGTAGGAGCATGTTGAAATTGATTTGCTGTGTGAACAGCAATGTGCTATATCTGGTCTGGTAATGGATAGATAGGAAAGTGCCCCGACAAGTTGTCTGTAAGGAGTAGGGTCTGCAAGAAGTTCTCCATCATCAATCTTCATTTTAACATTAACAACTTCTGGAGTGTCAACTTTCTTATCACCAGTAATACCAGACCTGAAAACAATATCAAAAGCAAATTTAGTCTGAGATAATAAATATCCTCTAGGAGAATAAGCAACTTCAATGCCTAAAAAATATCTCAACAAGCCCAAATCAGTCATTTCAAAATGAGATTTAAGAAGTGTTTTGATTGTTTCAACTCCCTGTTTATCGCTTCCGGTGATGATCATATCATCCACATAGAGAAGAAGCACAATGATCCCTGCATCAGAATTCTTAATAAACATAGCAGTGTCAGTTAAACAGAATTGAAAACCAATATCAATCATAACACGACTAAACCTATCATACCAAGCTTTTGGTGCTTGTTTAAGTCCATAAAGAGCTTTTTCTAAGCGAAGGACTTTACCCTTAGGAATACTTAGACCAGGAGGGGGTTCCATATATACTTCTTCAACTAGCTTTCCATTTAAAAAAGCATTTTTGACATCCATTTGAAAAATAGACCATTTTTTGATAGAAGCTAAGGCAATTAAGGTTCGGACAGTAGTCATACGAGCCACCGGAGCAAAGGTTTCTTCATAATCAATCCCATATTCTTGGGCATAACCTTTGGCTACTAAACGGGCTTTATATCTTTCAAGAGTACCATCACTCTTGGTTTTAATTTTATAAACCCATCGACATCCTATAGTTTTCTTCCCTGGAGGAAGATCTTGAATATTCCATGTAGAAGCCTTTTCAAGTGCATCTAATTCAACTTTCATGGCTTCTATCCATTTGATATCATTTTTTGCTTGAAAATATGTGGATGGTTCTTCATATGAGTGAATTAATGCAATAACTGCCCTATATGTGGGTGAGAAAGACTCGTATGATACAAACTTTTCTGGAGGCCTCGAGATTCGGGATGATTGTCTAGTTGGAATGTTAGAATATTTCTCAAGTGCACATGGAGTATTAGACTCTTGTCGCCTGGAATATTGAATACTAGTATCTCTATGAACTTCTTCATTTTCAACATTAAGATCAATAATTCTTGGATCATCATCAAAGTTACAATCAAGGTCATATTCATCAGATGTTGATGTTAGATCTAGCAAAAAGGAGTACTCAGTGACGTCTTTTAATTTTCTAAAATCAAAGAAGCTCTCCTTTTCAAGAAAGAAAACATTTCTAGACACATATAGTTTATTATTTTTGAAGTCAAAACATCTATAACCTTTCTGGTTTTCAGCATATCCTAAAAAGGCACAGGGAATCGCACGAGGAGAAAGTTTATCATTTTTGTCAGTAAATATGAAACATTTGCACCCAAATATTCTTAATCTAGAGTAGTCTGGAGAAATGTTCATAAGTTTTTCAATGGGAGTGATATTTTGTAACGAAGAAGATGGCATCCTATTAATGAGATAGGTGGCAGTTAAGGCAGCTTCTGCCCAAAAGTCTTTAGGGACTTGATTTGCTATTAATAAAGTTCTAGTGGTTTCTATAATATGGCGATGTTTTCGTTCTGCCAGTCCATTTTGTTGAGGTGTATAAGGACAAGATCTTTGATGTGTGATGCCATGCAATTTAAGATAATTTTGAAAATCTGTGGATAAAAACTCTCCCCCTGAATCTGTGCGAAAAATAGTAATATCATTTTGAAATTTGTTTTTAACCATATTATGAAAAAGTTTGAAAGTATGAAAATACTTCAGACTTATGTTTGAGAAAGTACATCCACGTATGTCGGGAGAAATCATCGACAAAAATAACATAGTAAACAAATCCTCCTTTAGAAATTACTGGTGCAGGACCCCAAACATCCGAGTGTATTAATTCAAGTGGTCTTGAAGAGAAAAAGGTTCTGTTCTGAAATGGTAATCTTTTCATTTTGCCGAGAATACAATCTTTACAATCAAATGATTCAGAGTTACAAAATTTCCCTAGATTTGGAAAATGTTGGATTTTGGCTATATGTGGGTGACCAAGTCTCTTATGCCACAGTTCCAACTCTATTTTTTGAATATTATAACAAAAAGCTTTCTTCGGCATTTCCAAAAAATCCATGTAATAGAGTCCTCCTTCTCTATGGCCTTCCCCAATCAGCTTGCCTGACTGGCGATCCTGTACCCAACAACCATGAGAAGAAAAAGAAATATTACACCCATAATCAGAAATTTGAGATACAGATAAAAGATTTAAATTTAATTTGGGAACATGTCTAATTTCTGGAATAAAAAAAAAATTTGTTTTATAAATTTTTTCAAAATCTCCTATTCCTTCTATTTCAAGAGAAGTCCCATCAGCAGTAAAGACCTTTGACACACTTGTTTTATTTTTAACACATTTGGATAGACTTTGATTATTTGGGGTCATATGAAAAGATGCACCGGAGTCAAGAAGCCAAGAAATTTTACCTAAATCAGAAAAAGATGAGGCTGCTGCGCCGGTTGAAGCTTCAGATGAGGAAGAGGCACCTTTGATGAGAGGCTGAAGGATCTCCATTAGTTGGGCCAGGGAAACTGGTGCATCCTGATCTTTAGGCTCCGATCCAGCAATTGCAGCTCTTTTTTCTCTCAGCTCCTTAAGTTTGGGACATTGTGGCCTGTAGTGTCCCGGTTCATGACAGTGATGACAAATAACTTTCTTCTTATCATAGTCACCATTTTGTCGGTTAAAGTGAGGAGGCCTATATGATCGAACATGATTCCCTGGTCTAGACACGGCTAAAACGGAATCATCTTCAATTTTTAAAGAACCTTTCCGGAGACGATTTTCTTCCATTGTTAACTCTTCAATAGTTTCAACAATAGAAGGAATTTTTCCCCGGTGAAGTAGGGCCGATTTAGTGGTTTCAAATTCCGGCCTTAATCCAGTGATAAACTGGTAAAAATGTTCAACATCGAGTTGTTTCTGACGAAGCTCGATGTCTTCGGCACAATGCCACTTTGGTTCTAAAAGGGAAAGTTCTTCCCAAAGTTCGGACAACCCATTGTAATATTCACGAATAGTTTTGTCTCCTTGTGTCATCATTCGAACTTTTTCTTGGAGGTTGCACACGTGTGCAATATCTTTAAGGGAATACATATTCTTAAGGTATTCCCATGCCTTATCGGCATGATCAAATTTGGCAAGACATGAGCATTTTTTAATGTCAACGCTATTGATAAGCCATGACATTATCTTCGCATGAGATATTCTCCATTCTTTCCATTTCTTCTCGTATGAGGCAATAGCCTTGATTTTCTCTTCTTCCGATAGAGGGACGTCTTTATCTCCCTCCTTTTTAGTAAGAGATAGCTTAGGTTCCGAATCGGAACCATCCACAATCCCCCATAAGCCTTTTCCCCATATATGGTGCTTCATGATTGAAGCCCATGTTACATAGTTCGTATCGCTTAGTTTCATAGGCATGATGGTGACTTTATCATTGTCATCCATCGATTACAAGGAGAGAAAGAATAGGGATAGAAGAGAAACAAGAAGGAAAATGAGAAAGAAAGAAAAAAAAACAATACAACAAGATGTGAAATCTTCTCCAATGAAGTGATAAAACACTTCTCTTCAAGTGGCGAACACTTTTGCAAACGGGCACGGAAACCGAGGCAGCTTTTCCTCAAGATTTAGTACTTCCGCGGCTCTGATACCATGAAATGAAATGGGGATCTTCGAAACACGAGCTTTGATTAACAAGAGCAAGTGTCAAGAATGACACTAAAGCATAACCCTTAAAAAGGGTATAATTGGAAACAAAATAAAAATAAAAATGTATTCTTTATTGATATGAAAAACCAATTGCTTAAGAAGCATTGGAGTAAAATACAAGAGGGGCTGCACCCCTTTATATACACAGCTGAAAGAGGACTCAATAGAGCTGTTGGGCACAGTCCAACAGCTCTATTTAGAGCTGTTGGAATGTGTCAGTCCAACAGCTCTATTAAGAGCTGTTGGACTGTGTCAGTCCAACAGCTCTATTGCTAGTCAAGTCTGGACAGGACTTGACTAGCAACAGTCATTCTAGTTCAAACTGAACTAGATGACATAAAGACAAAAAATAAAAATAAAGGAAAAAAAATACAGAAAAGAAAGAAATTAAAAATGTATTTATATATATATATAATAATATAATATTATTATATATACATATATGTACAATTTTACATTTTAACAATCCCTATAAAGTCAAGTACATAGATCACATCCGTAAGGTCAGAATTTTAAAATAAAATGAAAAAGCCCGAAAAGCCTATTTAGCACGCGGTTTTGCATCAAATGGGTGTGTATATATATATATATATATATATATATATATATATATATATATATATATATATATATAGAGAGAGAGAGAGAGAGAGAGAGAGAGAGAGAGAGAGAGAGAGAGAGATGCCTACTCCTATCCGTGCCTACCACTGCTTAAGAGGCTTTTGAAGAGGGTTCATTTCTAAGTTTTTCTCGAATCTGACCGTACTGAGTTGGATTTTATAGGAATGGACTCTTGCATCATTCGATTCCGACGTCCAGATAGGTTTTTGTAATGTTTGAAAATCTATGGTGTAAATTTTTTATAAATATCAAAAATATTCAAGGCTTAAAAAATAATCTAACAAAGACTAGCCAAGTGTCATTTCTTAGCAAATCGACCATGCCAAAAGCATTTGTATGGTCAGATTTGAGAAAAATAACTCAGAAACCTCCGCCCCATGTCGCTTAGTGTAAGCTGCAGGCAGCTACTCTCTCTCTCTCTCTCTCTCTCTCTCTCTCTATATATATATATATATATATATATATATATATATATATATAATCACCAAGTACTTTAGAGTACTCACTTCAAGGACTTAAAGCTGATGATCTTTTATTAGTGTATATCTTCCAGGATCTCACTACACATTGTTTTCATCCCTTCTCCTCGTTGCTTCTTTGAATGAGCAATGATCATCCGACTAGGTGCACTCATAAACCAGAAATTAAGTCCTTGACGTGTTATTTTGGCAGTCCAGGGTCTCAGCCAAGTAGGTTCCATAGACCTTCAACTTTGGAGAGTCTTCTAAAATCCATCCAGATTCCAGACAAGATGGAACATATGAATGAAACTTACTTGAGTCAAGGGGGAAGGATGGAATTACATTTGGGGCAAAACCAGATGAGTCGATCGTAGTGCAGCTCATGTCAGCTTATAAGAGCTCGTTCGAACTCATGAAATAGGCTTCACAAGCTAAACAGAAGAAACAGGTGTTTCGCTTGGCTCGTATCGACTCACTAACTATTAGTGATTATCTTTCACATATATTTCTATATCACAAACTGTGGATCGCTGAAGTATTTGGCTTGCAAGCAATAAGCTTAGAGTTCATATTCTATTGCTTACAGATTTGAAACAATGTATTTATTTTGTAATGAGCCAGTCTGAGCTTGGCTCTTTTTAATTCTTTAATTTTGAGAAATGTGTTCCTTTTGTAAATGATCCAGCTCGAGCTCGGCTCACCAGAAGAATGAGCTGAGCTTGAACACCTTCTGTTCAGTTTGTTTAGCTCGTCTACCAGCCCTACTTACATGACCCATCCAGGTGGGCTTAGTCAGCACAATTCAAGTAGACTCCTCTTATCTGTAGCTTGCTGTTGTGCGTAATATCATGCTATGTTCATTCGATGTCTGAGAGTTGTAAGAACCTGTTGTTATTTTTGAAGCCAGGGTACTATGGACAACTTTTCAAGCTGCGGACAGTTTTCAAGGCTCGGATGGTCTCCCTCTCCAGTTCCCAGTGGCTCAAGTAATGTTGCATAGTTTTAGTTCCAAATGCTATGGTTTTCACTGATTCATTTGTTGGCTTTTAGTTTGTCTTTACCAGGAAACTGTAATATGTTTACCAGCAAAACATGTTTTCTGGTATGAACTAGGCATTTCCTATGTTTTTTTTGCAAATCTAACCCTGCAGATACATTCGGCGTGGTCCATTTGCTAGGAATCAACTGTTGGATCATTGTAATCGGATGGAGAAATGCGATGTTTTGTGCTTGAACATTTATGAAAATTCTGAGTCATTGATTTTCAACCCTTAAAAGATCCTTCTTATACATGGTAATCGGATGATCCAAGAGTGTTTCTATAAAATCAAGCATCTAGATCACATCTATACAGTGAAATTTTAGAAAAAAATAAAAAAAAAACTATGAAAATCTCAGTTCATACCAGCAAACATGTTTTGCTGGTAAACATATTCCAGTTACCCATCTTTACCAAATACTATATATAGCTCTCTTTTAACATAAGCTACTATGGAGATCTGGTAATTTTGAGCTAGGTGTTACCGTAACAGTGTCAGTGTCAAACTCCCAGCTCTGAGAATCACTCTCTAAAACATTGGAAATGCATATCATGTCTGCCACTAATACCTTGATGCTTTGTTGTTCTCTTCAATGTCTGAGGACGTTGGCTAGACAATGTGGTAGTTTTAAGTGGAAACTCAAAAATTATAATTTTCTATAGTGAGTGGATGTGATTTACTCAGGGATACGAGTTAGATGGTTATCAATACTACATTCACCAGATCAATAAGCATCAACTGCTTAGGTTCATGGCTATTCTGAAACAAAACTTTGTTCCCTAGAAATTCAGAAGGAAACTAGCAAAGCTAAATAAACCTTTGTCACAAGGACACTTCACTTAGCTTGCATATCATGTATCGATACTACACTCGGATACTTCATGAACACGACATGATACTTCATAGGCACAGTCAAACTAGTTTCACAGAGTCAACATTGTGTCATTAACTTTATCTGTTTTTTTTAATCTTATTTACTTATGTCACATTCACTTAAATTTTTTTATTGTCTTCAATTACATTAAATTTCAATTTTAGTTTATTTGATGTTCCTAATTATAGCAATTTATAATTGTTGTTTTATACATACATACATCTATGTGTTTGTTTAGCCGTGTCCCTGTGTCCTAATTACTGATAATTATCAAATTGTACCGAGAGAATCTGCATCATGTCCTGCTCCCGCATCCGCATCCATGTGACAATGGGCATTTTATTGAAAATGAATATATCAGCTTCCACATAGTTACAGCAAGATGCGTTGCATAAAAGGATGGTTTATGTTAAAGATAATTATAAAGGTGTGACAGGTCACGTTTCTGTTACACAAACAGAAACTCATGAAGAGGCGCCAGATCATATTTCTCAAACAGACCCTTTCAGATTAGGGAAGAACTGCTATTCATTACAACCGAATTCAGTTACTGGAAACCCTTCCCATTGTATGAAATCTGATCCTAAAATCAAGGATCCACATTTTGTATTGAGAAAATCTATTTAATGGAGGTCTCTCTCTCTCTCCTTTTGAACATCAGAGAGAGAAGAGAAAAGAGGACGTAGGCTTCATCCGAACCTCTATAAAAGTGTTGGTTTTGTGTTATGTTCTTCTTTTATTGTTTTCTTTTACATGGTATCAAAGTCAATCTGAAGACTGATCTTCGGATTTGAGAAGGTTTGTATTCTTCTTCTTCTCTCTGCTTCCAGCACCATTGACGTTGCTGCTGCTATCATCACGAGCAACTGGAACATGATTAACAGTTCCGTTATCCGTTGATCATGGCCTCATCATATGCAACTGGAGCATCCAATACCGGAGCGGTTCAATGGAATGTCGTAGCTAGTCTGGTATCTATCAAATTAAATCAAACAAATTATTTGCTATGGAGGTCACATATTGAATCTGTGATGTTTTTCTAAGATTTGGTTAAATATATTGATGGTTCTTTCGAAGCTCCTCCTTCCATCATAACTATTGATGGGAAACAGATGCCTAATCTAGAATTTGTAACATGGAAGAAGGCTGATCAGCTGGCTTTGAGTTGGATCAAAGCAACAGTTAGTGAAGCTATTCTTAGCCGAATTGTTCGAACTGCGTCGGCTAGGGAAGCATGGGTCACTCTGGAGCAGTCCTATGCTTCATCTTCAAGTATGAGAATTCTACAACTCAAACGGGATATGCAAAATATAAAGAAAGGTTCGAGATCTATGATTGATTATTTCACAGAGGTAAAATTTCTCTCAGATTTTCTTGGTGTTGTTAATGAAGAAATTTCTGATAAAGATCTTACCTTATACACTCTTAATGGTCTATCACATGACTATGAAAGTCTTGTTAGAACTGTAACAACTTTTAAATCGCTTCCTTCATTTTCTGAAGTTTATGATTTGTTGCTTAATTAAGAAAAAAGAGTTGATTCATATAAAACTGTTGAACAAGAATCAACTCAATCAAATGTTATTGCTTTTATGTCCCAAAGAGGACGAGGACGATGGAATAATAATAGAGGAAGAGGTCGAAACAGATCTAATAATCACTCATATCAAAGTGATTATAAAGGTGGTAGCCAAACCTTCAATAGAAATCAGAATTTTCAGAATCAAACTCAAGTTATTTGTCAATATTGTGGGCGGCGAAATCATACAGCAAGACAATGTTATGATATTCCTAAAGCATTTGCGGCATGGTCCATGAACAATAGTGAAGATTCTGCTTGGTATCCGGACACAAGAGCAACACATCATATGACCGCAGATGCCGCCAACATGCGAGATACCTCTAACTACAATGGTTCAGACAGGGTTAATGTTGCTAATGGGTCGTCAGTTGCCATCAATGGAAGATGTACTATGGATCTTCCCTCTAACAGCAAGTCCTTCATTTTAAGAAATGTTCTACATGTTCCTGCTATCACAAAAAATTTACTTTCAGATACTCGTTTTACTAAGGACAATAACTACATTTTTGAGTTTCATCCATCTTATTTGCCGTGAAGAACTCTCAGACAGGGAATGTGTTGCACAAAGGAAAAACTAGCAATGGGCTCTATCAATGGAAGAACCAAGACAAACATGAAGCAAATTTAGTTGAAAGAGTAAATAAAAGGAATGCCGAGATTTGGCATTGTCGACTCGGTCATCCCAGCTATAAAGTTATGATGTCTTTAAAAAATAAGCAGTTGATTTATTTTGATCGTTGTTTAAATTCCAAACAACATTTATTTTGTTCTAGTTGCTCTATTTGCAAAGCACATCAGTTACCTTTTAGTCATGTTGAGTTCCATGCCTCCCATCCTCTTGAACTTCTTCATGTTGATCTTTGGGGACCAGCCCCTTATCAATCCCATGGAGGATACATATATTTCTTGTTAATTGTTGATGATTTCTCACGCTTCTCATGGATCTTTCCTCTGAAAACTAAGTTTGACACTCAAGCGTGCTTTGAAACTTTCAAAACTATAGTGGAAAAACAAGTAGGATTTGCTATAAAAAAAATTCACTCTGATTCAGGAGGAGAGTTTATGAGTAATGATTTCTCATCATTTTTATCAAAAAATGGAATCCAACGATGGGTCACATGTCTTCATACTCCTCAACAGAATGATGTGGTAGAACGTAAAAATAGACATGTTGAAACCGGAATGAGCATGATGGTGGATTAAATCTTAGTTTTTGGGTTAATGCTTTTAGAACCGCAGTACATCTCATAAACAGAATGCCTAGTCAAAGTTTAAAGGGACAAACTCCTTATGAGCGTCTTCTCAAAAAGATCCCTTCTTACAATGATCTTCAAGTTTTTGGGTGTACTTGCTACCCTCTTCTTGTACCCTATAGAAAACACAAAATGGAGCCTAAATCTAAACCATGTGTTTTTGTGGGATATGGATCTCAACACAAGGGATATATATGTCTAGATCTTGTGACAAAGCGAATTTTTATATCACATGTCATTTTTTATGATGAAAATTTTTTGTTTGAAGGGTCTCGGGAACCTCTTACAGAACAACAAATATCTAAGTGGATCAAACAAAGGCAAGCATCAGATCCTATATCAGACTCCTCTACGCCTATTGTCAGGCAACAAGAAGAACAACTCAATGAAGCACCTAATATTGTCTTACCAAATATGCTTGATTCTAAATCTGATTTCACTAGTGCAGGAAACCCATTTTTTGATGAAAGACCCTTAGAAGATGAATCTACATCATTGCATGAAGAAGAGATCCATATGTTCTCATCTGCGAACGATCTGCAAATAGAACCATCCACACGGACACACCACATGATTATGAGAAACATGGATGAAACCCGAAGACCAAAATTTTTCTTGGCTCACAAAAATGATCCAAAAATTATAGAACCAAGTGATTATATTGAAGCTTCGTCTAACCTTAATTGGGTGCAAGCCATGACGGAAGAAATCTTGGCTCTTCACAGTAACAAAACATGGGTCTTAGTTCCTCCAACTGAATCAGATAACATTGTTGGATGCAGATGGGTTTTTAAAATCAAGCGAAACTCAGATGGGACCATAGCCCGATATAAAGCTAGATTGGTTGCTAAAGGATATAATTAACAAGAAGGGGTTGATTATACAGAAACATTTAGCCCAGTTGTAAAGCCTACTACAGTTCGAACAATCACTGCCATTGTTGTAGCTAAGAACTGGCCTATACGGCAATTAGACGTCAACAATGCCTTTCTTCATGGGGTACTTAAAGAATCGGTTCTCATGAGTCAACCTCCCGGTTTTAAAGATGCTTCTTGTCCTCAGTATGTTTGTAAGCTTAACAAGGCTATCTATGGCCTTAAACAGGCCCCTAGAGCTTGGTTCGAAAGGCTCAAATCATATCTTGTTAAACAAAGGTTTCATGAGTCACAATCAGATCCCTCTCTATTTATTAAACTGAATTCTACTGACAGCTTATATGTCTTGATATATGTTGATAATATAATTGTCACAGGGAACAACTCAAGACTTCAAAAGTTGGTGAATGATTTTGGAAAAGAGTTCTCCATCAGAGATCTCAAACCTCTAAATTTCTTCTTAGGAATAGAGGCTATCAAAAAGGAACATCAACTCATATTGACTCAAAGACAATATATTCTTGATCTTTTAGCCAAAGCTCATATGTCATAATGCAAATCTATTGGAACTCCTGCAGCCAGCAAAGTCACTTTATCCAAATATGATGGGGAAAAACTAGAAGATGGAGCTCTCTATAGAAGTATTGTCGGAGTTCTGCAGTATGCTACACTTACTCGTCCAGACATAATGTATGTCGGAAACAAAGCATGCCAATTCATGCAAGATCTCACCGAAACACATTGGAAATATGTCAAACGCATATTACGTATCTCAAAGGCACTATCCATTATGGTCTTATCTTTTCACAAGGAACAAATCTCAAGATCTCCGCTTTCTCAAATGCAGATTGGGCAGGATGTCCAGATGACAGACGATCTACCAGTGGATATGTTACCTTTCTTGTCCAATCAGCTATATCTTGGTCTTCATCCAAACAAAGAACTGTTGCAAAATCTTCTACTGAGGCAGAATACAAAGCTCTAGCAGGAGCTGCATCAGAAGTGATCTGGTTGAAGCATCTTTTGCATGAATTAGGATTAAGAGATAATCAGAGACCTACTTTGTGGTGTGATAATTTGGGAGCCACTTATCTCTCTGCAAACTATCACTTTGTTCGGGAAAAAATTGCTAGTCAAGAATTAGATGTAAAATTTGTCACATCTGAACAACAGGTCGCATATATCTTTACTAAGGCTCTTGCCGGTCCTCAATTCAATTACTTCATATCCAAGCTCAATCTTGAGGAGATTGGCTTGAGGGGAAATGTTAAAGATAATTATAAAGGTGTGATAGGTCACGTTTCTGTTACACAAACAGAAACTCATGAAGAGGCGCCAGATCATATTTCTCAAACAGACCCTTTCAGATTAGGGAAGAACTGCTATTCATTACAACCAAATTCAGTTTCTGGAAACCCTTCCCATTGTATGAAATCTGATCCTAAAATCAAGGATCCACATTTTGTATTGAGAAAATCTATTTAATGGAGGGCTCTCTCTCTCTCCTTTTGAACATCAGAGGGAGAAGAGAAAAGAGGACGTAGCCGAACCTCTATAAAAGTGTTGGTTTTGTGTTATGTTCTTCTTTTATTGTTTTCTTTTACAGTTTATAGATTCGTTCTGCTTTAGGCATTAGTAGCATCGGTTAGGGATAGAGAAACCCACTCTTTTTAATTTGTCTAGTGATAATAATCTTCATATTATTGCCAATCTCAAGGTGATTGCAGATCACGGATATTTGCACCATATGAATTTGCTTAAAGGAAGGTTGCTTGCACGCATATGAGTTAAATCCCATGTTGATATTGTGAAGAACAATTGAGCATTTCTCCATACAAGTTTGTTGACCCTAAAAGAGTCCCTTGGGTGTTGGTAATTAAATCCTTAACTGATAGCCTGCAGAAATTACTTTTGATCTTACAATAATGCACCTATGTCACATAGGTGCAGGTGCGAGGGTGCGACACAGAACATTAACACTTTGTTAAGGTTAACCAAATCCACTTTCAAATAGAAATGGACCTCGGTACTTCACCTGAAACAAAAGAAACCATGTTCAAGTGTCTCACCCTCATCGGTGCGAGTGTGACACCGGTGTGTTGCTCTTTTAGAAGTGTCCATGTTACATACTAATACTGATGGGACTCGTCAAGATAATCTGGTAGCTTAACTCTGCAACACTCTTTATAGAAATCCTATAGTAAAATTAAATTGTGTGCAGGAGATTAAGATATACTGGCCAATCAAGGGGTCAAACCAGAAATCACTTTTCTAACCATTACCAAACTTCCCAAATTGAGGCTTTTGCGATAATGAGAATAGAAGCTTTGATACTTTGCCAACCTCTCAAAACAATGCTACGAGTCCAACAAAACCAAAGAGAAGTTGACATGCAGAAGATTGCACCATTCATTGTCAGATTCATTAGCTAAGATCCAACCAAGTCTTGCTAAAGGACCCAAATTCATGTCATCAAGTCCACGAATTGGTTGGCACACCTCATCCCAGCTAAGGAATTGCTGAGCTTTCTTCTCAATATCAGCACATCATAAAATTTCACACGATCAATTCAAAGATTGGATGATTTTACAGGGTAGCTGATAGCAGACCATCCAATAGATAGGAATAGAATTGAAAACAGATTTGATAAGAACAATTTGGCTTGCGCGGATGAGATGTAAAGCAACCCTGAAACAAAGAAATAGTGAGATGTTTAAACAAAAGCTCACCTCTCTTCCAATTACTTAGATTGACAGGTTTTAATTGCTTCAAAAATGCAAATGGTTATGGTGGTTGTCATATGGATCTTCCATGTCTTCCCTAATAACTCCTACATGTATTTGCTTGAGTCTTCAATATGTGAGTTGGATGGCTGCTTATGCTTAAGTGATATGAATGGATACCTATTATACCTGCAGAGACCCAGCCATTAATTAAAATAAAAGACCTGTTTATGTGTTCTGTTGTTATAGGTCCAGCATCTATGGTGAGTGATTTAACATATGGATGCAAGAACTCGGGGGAGCAGTCCGATGAAGATGATGACATGGAAACTGAAGCTGGGCCAAGCGAACAAAGCATGGGCAACAATGAGTTGAAACACATGAGACGGCAAGTGCAATTCCTCCATTGTTTCTGTTCCCAGCGTCAACTTTACTGACCTATAATAGATCACATCTTTATCCCATACCTCTTAGGCCAAGATTGTATTGTCTGTGCAGCTTGGATGCTCTCAATTTTCGCAAATGGCTTATGTAGGTTTAATAAAGCCTTTTTTTGTTTCCCTGTAAATTGTTATTGATTCATTTACCACAGCAAAGTGGAACCTGCATTTCACATTGCCATTTTATTTTTGTCAATTTTGTAGCACACATAATTACTACTGCTTAAGGAAATAAAAGGCTTAGCTAAAGGATGTTAAATGTGGTTTGGACATGTACCACCTATTAATCATTCATCTAAAACAAAGGAGACTAGAAGTCTTAACAAGTACAAACCAATATGAATATAAAAATCCATTCAAAAATGAATTTAGGTCAACAAAAATGAAAATTGTCTAAATATGATGTCATCCAATTTCATCAATTTATTTCAATCTTTGGATCATAATATGGATTTTCATTTCATGTAATGGGAAAGTATACCTCAAACACAAATAGAAATATGTGATCATAGTATAAATCCATGTTTATGTATCTATAACTTTCATCTTCATTTCAACTGGTGATCAGATATCTAGGATATATATTAATGATATTGGAAAGGTAGCACATATGTATGATCTCCCAAAAAAAATAGCCTCTGATATATGTGCAATTGTCTAGTGTAAATGAAAGTAGACACAGCCTCATGCTTAATCTCAAGGCCATCAAGAAACAACAGAATTTCTAGCAATGGCCTCTTTAACAAACTAAAAAGACATAAAAATTTTAGATTTTGTTGCAAGAATACCTATGTCATACATGTGTGATGCTTATTGTAGCTTTGTTGCTGTCTTGCCCAGGATGGTGTCTAATAGGGAGTCTGCTAGGCGATCAAGAAGAAGAAAGCAAGCACATTTAACTGAACTGGAGTTACAGGTAGATAATTTCTGTACTTTTTTCGTCTGGTACCTGATCCATGGATAATGTGAATGACAATGTGCCTGAAATTGAATATATTGAATAAAGAAGGCAATTCTATTATGTTAATCAAGTAAACAGGTCATGCAGTAAAGGATTAATTAATGATATCAGTTTGGTACATTGAGCTAACACCATTCTATCAGCAAACTTGTTGGTCAAGAATGCATTTCAATGTACTTACGTAGGTGAGAGTCAAAGATATAATGTTCAATGAGATTTATTTGTATTGGTCCAAGTCAGTTCATGTCAGCATCAGTCACATAGTTACCCGAGCTTTTGTTACCCAATATGTGCACTTGGGCCAAGTTAAGAGTCTTAAAGTTCGTTCATGAGGATGCTCCAAACACTAGTGTGAATTAGCTGGTGAAACGGTCAGAGCATCCATTAGTAATTGTAACTACTGAAACAATGATTCTACTATAGATTCTACTGTAGTTTACAAAGGCCATCTGAAATAGTACCTGTCATAATAAGTCTAGTCATGCTAACCCTCTTCCTCTGGTGTGTGTGTTCCTCTAACTTTGATCCTTGTGAATGTATGCATGCCTCTAATTCTTCAACTTGTAAACAAATTGTTCAGGTGGATCAATTAAGAGGTGAGAATTCGTCATTATACAAGCAACTGACTGAAATCAGCCAGCAATGTGAAAATGCAGCGACCAACAACCATGTTCTAAAGTCAGATGTTGAAGCCTTAAGAGCAACGGTATGATTCATTATGAGACCTGTTTATTCTTCTCTTTCTTCTATAAAAGTCAATTAGCTGAGAGCATCAAGTTCATGAACTTATTGATTTCTGTAGATGAACAGCACATAAGCATGGTAAGCTAACCAGCATATCACATGACATCGACTGGTCATCCCTTGCTTGTCTGGACATATGATATACTTCATATCACTATGATGCGGCCCCTGAAATCATGGCCTGCTCATCTGTTATAAAAGCATGTCACCTGCAGTGATCTGGATCATCAGTTTCTGAAGCGACCTGCCCAACCATCACTCGGACACAGAAAAACCGACGAGCCTACTCTAAGTTTCCAGCTTTTGGGCTCCTTCTTGGCCTTTCTCTTTAAGCAGAAGGTTTTTCAAAATATTTGGCACACGGAACCATTCAATTCCATATGGAATGGAACTTCATGCTATTGACAGCCATCTAATGTAGGTCTCTTAAAGAGACCCAAGTAAAAGGTGTAGTATAGTAAGTAAATATGAATTTACTAGGGTTAGAATCCCATGGGAGCTATTCCCCAGCTTGCTACACGTACATAGATTGACTCAAACCAGGTGGCTTCTAGGTTAGAGAACTATCTTATGCGAATGTAGGTTTTTAGGTTGGGATCACCAACATGATCAATATGAGTATACCCTATCCAGCTATGTCACACAGATACTCCATTTTGACTCTCATTCCGTATCTCCTTATATACAAGTCATACTAGAAACTTCATAAAAAATGACCCTATCCATGTGAAATAGCTACACAGCTGCACCATCAACTTAGGTTTTCACTTTAGTAAATTGATTTTTCGCTTAAAATCATATCCATAGAAAGTTGAACCCTGCAAGCCCATTTCTAGATGATCCCCCATATGTGCACAATCCAACTAGGGCCACAACACCTTACGCTCCATAGGAGATGCTCTCTTTTTATGTCATATGATCGGTGGTACAATTTAATGATGTAATTGTTCATGCAATTGACACCCCCCCCCCCCCCCCCCCCGTGTTCCATCATATTTTCAGGTAAAGATGGCACAGGAGTTGGTTGCCAGAGGACCTCTTGCCGACATTGTAAACCAGCAGATTCTGCAACAAACCCTCCTCACCCCACCACTTAGCTCCTGGAATCTATGTCGGCCATTTGACATCCCAGCAGTGCTTGACAGTGACAGTTATCAAGGTATATCAGCAGCAGCTGGAGCTGCAACCATTGGAACTGAGAGTGATAATTCAAGCATTAAGACTAAATCAGATGGTAGCATGTCAATGCAGCAGACTATGAGCATGGAGCAGTTGCAGAACCGCATCTGCGGTGGACCAGATGCTTGGGCTTGGGATGCGTCTCAAATTGCCGAACACAACTAGTGCTTGGCACTGGGTTGGATGTTACTGCATACTATAACTTGACTATTGTTGGCACCAGTGTCGTGTCTAGGCTTTTTGGTTGATTTTCAGTGTTTTAATTGTTTAGTGGCAAGTAATATGTTTTGATAAGAGTGCAAAATTGCACAACCACCACCTAAAATTCTGGCTGCAAAAACCATGCTATCAACTTGTGCTTACTGTGTTTTAACATTCTTGGATAATAGTTGTGCCCTTTATGAGGCTGCAAAGCAAACTCATATTATGGGGAAGTAAACAACTATGGTCCCAAACTGGAAAGAAATCAAATTCCTGCTTCCACTTCACTACTCACATGCTTTTTGGTTGGATTGGTATTATGAGAAAAATGATTGAATATCATTGATGTAACACCCCGATCTAGGACCTCGAGAGTCCGAGTTCGGTTGATATTACTTTTCAGAGGGAAAGTGTATAGAGTTCATACTGAGAAAACATGGTTAAATTTTTTTTTCATTCTTTTTTCATTATTTTTCAATAGATTGTTCATTATTCATAACAAAAGAAGATAACAATTACATATGTGTTTAATGACAAGAAAGTAAAAACTACCAAGTGTTCTGTCGAAGTAGTCGATCAAGTTCTGTCTGTGCTAGTGTGCCTGAAACCTACAATTGTAATTAAATAGGGGGTTGGTGGGTCTATAACGTAGTAAGAAATAATTATAAGTAAACATTTAAACTTACAATTGTAATGAGCTCTAAGCTCCTAATCTGAGTTTAGTTTTTGACACACCACACAAGTTTATATATTTTAATTATCTTTCATTAACTCTTTTAAACACTCTGTCACACCAAACTAATCCTAGGTCGGTTATAACGGTCATAGTCGTCTATGGGCATAGCAACCCGCGTAGAATACCTCAATTCTATATGTTGGTCAGACAATGAACTATATACTCTCAGTGGTCCTCGGACCACCAGGCACTACAATGAAACAAAAAAAAATTGTCAGTAACTAACCGAGAGGTCAGGTTCAATCTCAATCTTGGTATAGTTCATGTTATATCTTAATTATGATGATTCTTAACCATCTATGGTCGTCTAGAGTTTCCAACCACTGTGTGAGTGTACCCCTAAGTCATAGGCTAAGTTCAATACATAGATTCACATTCTCAAACTCGTATTTCACTCATTCTCTCACGAGTGATATCGTGAAATGATCATGACATATCTCATTCTTTAATCTCATGATGACATTAGGACTCACACTTATCTCATAATAAGCACGCAACGATGTAGGGTCTCCACATCGTTAAATCATCGGTGGCCTATTCTCTATAGTGACTGCACTCTGGTTGTGAACCAGATAGCTCTTATCACAGGTCGTCACTTCCAGGATTTAATGAGTTATGCATGTTAATCTCAATATATCTATTCATACAACATGAATAGAATAAATAATGAGACTCAAGTCTAAATACAATCTCATCACAATGCATGTCATTAGAAGTTTATCATATAGATATGTTATCACAAGAATAATCTTTCTAACATGCATGACATACAACAACTAACATGTATTCCACAATTAACATATGTATGTAATCATTTCATAATATCATGCATGGTCAATTTATGCATATCATTTTCACACTTAAAAGCCATCATGCTATTCATATTAATTTATAACAACATGCAACGTAAAAATGTTTATTCACATCTAAAATTACTTATAATATCCTTTACCTCAAGTACAAATATTGTGCTCTAGTCACAATCGAGACTCAAGATGCTCTGACAGTAGAATCTAGTCATTATATAAGTATATTCATATTAATGCACAAAATCTCTTATATTCTCATAAAATTACCAAAATACCTCTCTCAAATTGACTCATAAAACCTCAATTTTTGTATCATTAATTTTATCAAAACCAATATACAAGTAGACTTCTCTTCGTGATACAAGTCCAACGCACCAAACCTCACTCAATTTCGAGTTCGGGGTGCAAAGTTACATTCATTTTATCAAAATAGATCTCAAGTACACCTAAAGGTATTTTAGTTATTTTGATTTTATTCTTAAAATTCAAAAATAATCCTAACCCGATTCAGGTCCAATGTTGATCTGGATTCAAAGTTGTCTGACTAGGTTCAGATCCATAACTCATTTGGATCCAGAACTGTTTGACTGGATCTAGACCCAGTTCTAATCTAGATCCAGAACTGATCCAATCAGATTCAATTGTGATCTGGACCTAAAACTGATCCAAATCAGATCCAGTTTTGTTCTTGATCCAAAAGAGTTGGTCTAGATCCAGACTCAGATCTCTTTGGATTCGAGTCTAATTGGGTCTGTCTAGGTTAACTGAATCCAGAATTGGTCTGATCCTGATCAAACTGGATCCGAACTAAGGACCGAGATCTAGTTGGATCGAACCAGTTTGGTCTGACCTGGGTTGATCCAAATCGATTTGGTCTAAACCAACTTAACCTGAACTGGTTTGGCTAGAACCGGTTCGATCTGAACTGACCAGATCTAAACCTAGTTCATTATGAACTTACTCAACCTGAACCTTTTTGACTTTTTTTTTAAAGTTGGCTCGGTTTGGGTGCGACCCAGACCGACCCAGTTCGGTTTAGGTCACAGTCGAACCGAGAAGATCCCCCCGTAAAAACCTAAAAGCGGAAGGGGCTCTGCCTATTCTGTTTTTACATATGCAGAGGGTCGGCCGATGTCGGCCCTCTCCCTCCTTCCTTCTTGTGGCAGAGGGGCCAACCATCGACATTGGTCGGCCGACTCCCTCCTCCTCCTCTCTCTCTCTCTCTCTCTCTCTCACACACACACACACACACCTTTTCTTTTCTACAGCTTCGCTGACAGTCATGGCTGACGACCCTCAACCCATCGAAAAAACAAGAAAACAAAGAAGAAGAAGGAGAAGGATAAGAGATAGAAGCTTACTTCAGCGTCGACGTCAAAATCTGGTAAGTGCCCTACGATTTTTTTTCTTCTCTCCCTCATTCTCTGCTACTTCCTCTATCTCTCGCTCTCGATGCAGGGTGGGGGAATAGGGCATGCGTTAAGGTTTTTATAGCCCTCACGCAGGGTGAGGGGTTGAGGATGAACCTCACCCCCTCACGCGGATTTTGGGGGTGAGGTTTATCCTCACCCCTTTTCAGTTTATCGAAGGCAGTTTCCCTAAATGGGGAACCGTCTCTCTTTTTTTTTTTAACGGTTATTCTCTCTGACGAAATCGTTGGAGGGGTTTACAATTGAGCTCTATGAGTGAGAGAGATCATATCTAGAGACGTACTCAATCAGATAATGTGTAAGCTTGAGCGCATTGGACTCAAGGGTATGTATATGCAAATAGGATCCACTCATCTCCTATGTCATCTATATCTTCATACCCCTTCTTGGGATTTCATTGATGCAAGTTGTTTGGATCAAATTGGACTCCATGGATGTCATCTTATCATTCATTTAGTGAAGATCAACATTTAAATCACCAAAATCCGACTTGTGTGCAGGATATTTTGGTGAGTAAAAAATCAATGGTTGACAAGATATAAAATTTTGTGATTTAAAAAATTATATTTTTTTTGTTGAAAATACAATCCAAGGGTTGATTCTTATTAAATCAATCATGCTCAATCCAATTTGTTGAATCAGATTTGATCAAAACAACTTCCATCATAATATTTAATAGGGGTATGAAGATGGGAGATGAGATAGGGGATGAGTGAAACTTCACTCGTGCAATTATGTGTATCGGTGTATGTGACTGTGTGTGTGTGTTTAGACGTTAAAAGTTTATTAAATTTGATAAACTTTTTCATTTTGAGAAGACCAATAACTAGGGGTGTCAACGGGTTGGGTCTGGTTCAGACTCAGGTTCAAATCTGGATCTAAGTTGAGGTGATGGTACCAGGTCCAATAGGGTCTATCATAAGAAAAACCATACCCGAATCCTATAAGGATTACATGAGCCAGACCCGATTCATACTACGTGATAAAATAATTTGTTTTATTTATCTTTTTACATTGAAAATTCACAGGTCTTAACCAAAACTTGGGTAAGACTCAAGTCTGGTATGAAATTTCACAAACCATACCCAGCTTTATATAATGACCGGACCCTTCATGTCTGAACCAGATTCTAATCGAATTTATCACCAAACACTAACCCTTTAGAATTTGGTACAGATTGGGTTCGGGTCAAACCAAACCTGTTGACACCCTTACCAACAACACAAGGCAAACTGTCCCTTGTTTAAACATACAACAGCCTTCCATGCCAAGCAAAGGCTTTTAAAACTAAACGGGTCTGCCATACAACCTCGTCGAACTTGCCAAACATGATTTTCTCAAGAAAAAAAATTGTGTTTTTGAGCAAACAGGAGAAGTCTTGCCTGCGATTGTACTACTTGGGCCCAACTCTATCGTTTGGTGCAGCTACTATTAACGATCAAGGCCTAGTTTTTTCGAAAAATGATTGTACTGTACAACAAAAAATAGCATGTTTTCCAAAATGCCCCACAATTTTTTAAATTTGCCCTATGCTCAAATTTATAAATGCTCAATTTCTTTAGGACGTTTACCCTTCGCACAAGCGAACCTCTTGAGGTTTGTGCAATATGTTGGTACGCTCTTCTGGTATCACAAACTCTCACTAAAATGTAGATTCACATGTTTTTTTTTTTGGCTTCATGAAGTTTTCATAACCAAATTTGCAAACATCTCATAATTGAAACTTGTGTAACTTGGCAAATACTATACTAAATTCACATAACCACATTTGTGGACCTCTTGATATTGCAAATTCTAAAATATAGATCACACATTTTTTTGTGGGCCTCACAAAGTTTGCATAACCAAATTTGTGAACCTCCAGTAACTGAAACCTGCATAACTTTGTAAATATTTTACTAAATTCGCGTATATAGTATGACATTCATGAAATACCGTGCAAACCTCTTTTCAATAATGGATCTTTAAGGAGATCAACAAATATATGACTGCAAAAATTTTTGGCATGCAGCGTAACTTCATATACTTGCAGAATAATATATAAAGTTATTTTTGTTCATTTTATTTTATTTTTGTTTGTTTTTTAAAAGAATCCTAACCCTTTCCCCTCAAGAACCCTCAACATTTTCCATCTTCCCTTGTGGTGAGTCCCGTGAAAATTTTTTGTTGAATTTCAACGAGGGTGCAGTAGTATCCTTCTTATTGACTTAACCGGTTAGGTTGAAATGTGAGTTTCATATTATATATATATATATATATATATATATATATATATATATATATATATATATATATATATATATATATATATATATATATATATATATATATAGAGAGAGAGAGAGAGAGAGAGAGAGAGAGAGAGAGAGAGAGATAGATAGATAGAGAGAGAGAGATAGATAGATAGATAGAGAGAGAGAGAGAGATGTGTAGTTGTGCAACCCTTAGGTGCGCAACTACAAGTGGAACACTGCTGACACTCAACATCTTTTTTATGCAAAAACGTTGTTCAATGTCAAAATCGTGTAAAAAGACCCTTAGCAGCATTTTTTTACCATCGCTAAAGGTTTGTTTTCCTGCTGAGACCTTTAGTGATGATCAAAACATCGCTAAAGCATCTTTTGAAAAGTAACACACATATTCCAAAGGGTGTTAAATCGCCTCTAAAGGTCCCAACGAAAAAACAAACCTTTAGCGGTGGTTGAAAAATGCCACTAAAGGTCATTTTTGTGTGATTTTGACATTGAACAACATTTTTGCGTAGAAAAGATGGTGAGCGTCCATCACTTATGTGATAGATGGTCAACAACATTTCACTTGTAGTTGCGCACCTAAGGGTTGCACAGTTACCACTTTTTCTATATATGCATATTATTTTATTTTATTTCAAATTTTTTTATAGATATGAGCATTTAATAACTCAATGTGTATTTGTGTTTCATTGTTGTTGTTGATATATTTTTCATGTTTTTAGATTTTTTTATACTTTATTTAATATTTATAATTGAATTTACCGTTTAGGGTTTACTATGTTTAGGTTTTTTTCATAAATATATATTTGTTTATGTTGTAGATGATTTATGTTTATTTGCTTGTTCTTTAGTTAATATTCGGTGTTTTTTGTGTTGGTGTAATGGAGCTACTGTTGATTGTGCATAAACATTGAATACGGGTTAGGGGTTATTATGGGTAGTTGGTTTTAAGAGTAGTTGTAGATAGTTATGTTAATTGAATGTATGAGGTGTATATGGATGACCATTTCTCACATGTTATTTTCATTAGATAAATGATATATTGTGTGGTTGGTATAAAAAATAATGATAAACTCTGAAAGGGTTAAAATATACTATTATAGCATTGATGACCCTACTTGGTGATCTATAGTAGTCTCAAAAAATAATAGCTACAAAGAATTTATAACTTTTATGTCTCGAAAAATCGGATATAAGAAAGAGACAATGATCTTCTGGTATAATTATTCTCCAAAATTAGATGAGCAACATATATGGATAGATGTCTCGGACGACGATAATGTAGAATCAATGTTTTTTATTAGCGACGTTTACTTAATTGCTCATAAAGTTGAAGAAGAAGTCGCTTTTAGAGTTAAACAATAAACAACTGATAGTGATGTATAAGAAGCCGTTGATGAATGTAATGATGAGAATCCTATAGAGAATGTGCTTTTGCCTTATGCACCATCTATTGAGCTTAGTTTTTTGGCAAACATCCAACTATCCCAAATAATTAACGATATTGACATCTCAAACATTAAGATCAGGCACATGGAGGGTATGCAGTTGCTCGAACCGATTAGAGATATAGATATTCGACATTCAGGCAATGAAGAACTTTCACAAGCAATTGATATCGTACATGATCAAAGGATCACTACAGAGGATATGAAACCACATAGGCAAACTAGTGCAAATGATCTTTATGGCAATAATTCGGATGACATCCAACCTTTCAAGGCAGATGATAAATCTAGATACAAGTTGTTGGATATCATAATTTATTCTTAATATGTACGTGTAATAATGGAGGTGTTAATTTTATGGTTAATTTTGAATATTGAAAATGAATGAATGTTGCATTCATGAAAGCAAATAAACCTATATATATATATATATATATGACAACTTTTGCTATAGTTTGTACAATCGAATAATCAATTAGTGGTAGCAGCGATCACATTGACAGTAGAGAATTAGATGATATCGATGATGATGACTATATCACGTCGATGTAACCAAACTAAAAAATAATAAAAGAGAATGATGAAAATTATGACATGAGACAAATAATGGTGGGTGAAAGAGATGCACAAATGACATTTGGAAAGTTGAACACTTGGTATGTTGTATAAGCTATATGAACATTTGTCGGGCAGTAAAACTATTATATATTTTTTATACTAATAAGAAGTGCTTGAATAGGTTCTCATTCATTAAATTCTCATACAATGAAGAACAATTGAAAAACATTGAAGCAAATGTATCTCAGTTGTATGACACGTTGCATAACAAAAAACTTAATGATTGTAAACATTTTTAATGTCTAACAACTCAAACGATCAAGAAATTGCTTTTGGCAAAATGTTTAATGATCTTCAACATTGTTATTTCAAGTGAAGAAGTATGAAAGCAAGCATACATGTGGTGGATCATTGGGCAACCTTGTAGTGAAAAAATTGTCTTATAAGTAGATTTCAGGTGTTATTCACAAATGCATGTATGATAACTTAAAAATGACTAAAAAAAATCATGAATGACATCAATCACGAGAAATGTATGGAAGTTACTTACAAACAAGCATGGCGTAGATGAGAACATATGAGAGAGGCGTTATATGATTCATTTGAAGAGTTTTGTATTATGCTTCTTGTATATTTGGATTATTTGATAAGGCTAACCGAGGATCGCTAGGGCATATTCAGATCAATTGGAAAGATTGATTTAAGTACATGTTCTTATCTTTTCATTCATGCATCGATGGGTTTTTAAAATGATGTCATCTAGTTTTTATGATAGCTAACACATTCATAAAAAGAAGATACATAGGTATGTTATTATGGGCCCATAATATTGATCATTGTGGTAAATTGTTGAAGGATTCATAAAAGTGGCTTTTGGAGTATGTGAATGAAGTGTTTATCGTCTTTGACAAATTTAAAGAGAGATTAGAGTTTACAATTATCTCATATAGGCATGAAGGGTTAAAGTATGTTATCTACTGTATATGACTTACATGTCATGTTGGATATTACATGAAGCACTTGACAGAAAACTTTTCTAAAAAATTTGGTTTACCACTCAGTGCACTTTAGTAGAATGCAGCTCGAGCAACCACGAGACAACAATGCATTTATTTTCTTTGAAAATCTAAGAGCAATACTTAATCGCATACAATTATGTTGTCACTTATGTGAAACTAAAACATTGGGCTAACAATCACTTTTCAACAAAAGAGATATGTTTAACGGCTAATATAGCAGAGAGCTTCAATTCATAAATTTTGGCTATACGTGACAAGATCCTAATTACTCTTATTATAAGGTTTCATTTAATGCCAATGAAACTTTTTGTGAAAGAAAGAATACCAAGCGACAAATGTTAGGTGTTATAGTGTTTGAGGTCAAAGAAAATATATTGATACTTAAGATAAAGACTCAGCAACTACATGCAGGTAGTGCATTGCCACCAATATCGGTATGAAATCCGTGATCGATCTTACAGTTAGAATGTTGGCCTTGAGAAGCAATTATGTTCTTGTGAAGAGTGGTAAGTTAGTGAGATTTCACACGAATATACGATCACATGCATTTTATATGAGGGTAAGCTATCAGAGGATTATTGCAATAAGTTCTTCAAAGTTGAATTGCATCAAGCTACATATAATGCATATTCATTTCTTCTGATGATGGATAATATCATGCATATCGCTCTATTGACTCTTATTTTTGTCTATCCACCCAAAATGATTCGTAAATCAGGGCAACCTAAGGTGAAGAGCCAGAACAAACACAAGGATGTTGTAGCATACAAGTGCAATATATGTGATGATGTTGGCCACAACAGACATAAGTGCGAATAATAGTATGTTTGAGTACCTATGTTTTGCAAAAAGTGTATATGTTAAGAGTTATTTAATGAATTATTTATTTATATTTATTTAATATTTTTTAATAAACTGCTTCAATGTCATATGTCTTCTATGTATATTTTAGGTAGTTCGTGATATATGCACATAAAAGAAAATGTGACAGCAGAAAGAGAACTAAACCCCTACCCCACCCTCAAGCAAGGACACAAATGTGGTGTCTGAAGTATAATGACTGTCCTGAGTTATGTGTGTATACAACCAGTGGTACTAACATGTATGTATTTATATTTATTTTCAATTGATAATGAAAACAAATTAGTTTGTTCATGTGGTATGTTTGTATGTAGACTCATTTGAATCTAACATGAATGTATCATATATTTTGATTATCTAACATCTAGCAAGATTCATAGAAAGACTCTAAGCATACAACAACTAAGACATTGCAATATGAGCGGAACTACCAATGACAATTTACCTAACCTCATATTTCTATGTGAATCTCAAAATCGGTGTTTCTATTATTTTTCTACCGACTAATAAAAACTAACTGGTTAACAGTAATTGTTCATAGCAAATGATCGAGACTAAAGAGGTGCAAGATGGAGCTCATGGATGCTTGGAGACCGACGAATTGCCATAACTTTTTTTTTAATCTGGCAAGGTTTTCATTAGACAACTTTGCATACTTATAAAATATAATTTTTCACGTGTACAACAACCTTAAACTCAATTTATATTGTAGATTAAATTTCTGTCAACTGGAGCAATTAACATTGTATTCTTTAAAAAATAGATATGAATGCGGGGGAGTTTAAGCAGTATAATTTCACAAAGTCCATAACTAATGCAAATAAGAATATCAAAGAAATAATACGATAATATAACGTATTGGTCCATGTGCTTATTGCTCTAGGTTTAATGTTTGTTGTAATTTCATTTTTTTTCAAGGTGGTTTGGTTGCGACTGGTATACATGATCTCTCCTATAAAAGATATTCCTCAACAAGCAAGTATGTAAATGCTTACAAGATTTTTTTAACATCAGTTCAACATCACTTCTTACTTGCAATCAATTGTATAATCAGTGGGTAAGCGGGAAAAAAAAGGCAGAAATGCAAAGATTTCACCGATAGTCCACTAAAAGCACTCAAGCCAAGCATATTTCATTCTAACGTTGACATTTTTCAGTTACATGCACAGTTAATGAACTGATTATATTCTCCGCATAATACTCCACGTAACTTCCCTTGAGATTCCATTTATACGTGGAATAACTTGGCTAAATTCCCCTGCAACGGGTAAATTGCTTGGCTATCACAGCCATTGCCATTTGCTTGTAAGAGGGCAAATTTTGGCTGTTGGAATTTTCGATGCCCCTCTTTTTTTCTACCATCAAAATGTTTATCAAATTGTCCCTCGAGGCAAGCACCATTAAGGCCTAAATTCCCCAACTGCTTTTGATATTGTTGTTCATTTTTGTATCTCTTAAAGTCATATATAACTGTGGATTTGATATGCTCTTCCAACATAGTTGATGAGATTTCAGAGATGGAGTCCTCCCTTTCATACTTCTCATCTAAATCTTTTCTGCTTTCAGAAGGTCCAGAGCATCTGTTACAACTCTGGTCATCATGAGCAAAGGACGAAACTACGTCTCCTGTAGATTCGATTATATCCTGGTCTCAATTTCATCATTACCAAACTCAGAACCAGATGCAAATACATCTGTTGAACTGAAATATTTCATTTTACTTAAGGCTGCTCCATTCTAATTAGAAGCGCCTCCTGTTTCGCAATCCTTAACAGGTTTGTTACGGTGACATCTCAAGCTTCTAATTTTCATATTTTGCTGCAGATGGATATGGCCATTGAAAAAGCTATATGAGCATATATAACAACTTGAAAGGCATTTGCACTAGAATGCCTGTAAAATTAAAGCCACGCAGTAAAAAAAACATAAGAAAACCACCAGAAAGTATTATTCATCATCAATATTAGCATAAAAAAACACCATGAAAAACAGACCAGTAAAGACCAACAGCACCGGTTGCTTCAAAAGAAAGAGAAATCTTAAAAAACAGTGTAACTCTTGTTGAGTGTAAGAAGAGGAGAAGAGGGAATTCAAATAATTAAAAACAATGGGGATCACTCCTTTTTGGAGATGTGGAATAATCCCATAACGAAGAGTTTCAAGTATGTTGTGGGCTTTATAACCTACATGGAAGCTCTTACACTTGTTCCAAAGAACAAGGGAGTGAGATTACTACCACATGCGCACGCACGCCCGTTGCTCCGTGCTGATCCGGTTCGGGTTTGGGTAATTGGCCATTTTGGGTCGTATCCCAACAGAGTCCAATGATCTTTTTGCCCCGATTTTCTGTTTTTATTTGGACTAGATAATGGGTTAAGAGAATGAATAACGGATAGATCCGTTATCGGGTCGTGACCCCTCGTATTCCGTAACAAGTCCCTTCCACATTTTTGTAACCGTTCGTGGGTTATAAAAACGTGGTTAGGGCTGGAGTTACGAACACAGAGGAAGTCACCTGACTCTTCATTTTCTCTCTTCATGTTGCTATCTTTCTCTCGTTCTCCTGAGTTTTTTCAAAAAGAGGTTGTTCTGCAACAGTGGTTTTGAAAGGTTGTCTTCGAAGGACGATCTACCGTCGGAGTGCACCGATCCAGATCGTCGAGGCTATTGTATCTTGGGGGAAGGACGTTGGACCCTATTTGCACCGTATGTGGGGGCGAATCTATTCTAAGGGGAGTACTTTTGTACGCCTTAGCCTATTATATAATATTAACATGTTTTTGTTGTTTCTATTATGTTCTATGCATCTGTTTGGTCATTTGCTTTTGTCTTGATTCTGATATTATGTGGATATCGACATGTTTGCTCCTTGTTCATGTTTCAATCAACTGTTAATCTTAATTACCGTGTTGATTCATATTCTGATTTATGTCATGATGGTGAAACGATGTGATCTGAAATATGATCCAACAACTCTTACCATTCTAGATCCAACAAACTCGACAATGGATATGTAAACAAAATTCCATCACCACCAAATTCCACACAATATTACCCAAATTCTCCTATTTTTTTATAGCTTTCTGCACAATATTATGCAGCTGAAACAAATAGATGGAGAGCCGGACCATAAATTCAAAGTAAAATAAACAGGGACTTTGGAACTGACGCCATTGCAACCATGCACCCACAACCACCGGAGTTGACAGGGCCAAATAGGAGGACAAACAGAAACAGAAAATCACAACCACAAGGAGCTAGGCCAAACATAGGGACAAGAGACAAAAACAGACGAATCAGTATATAATAAAGAAAAAAGATAAAGATTAGCAACCACAAAGAAAGGGTTCTTCAGCACTATCCTCACTCGCAGACAACATGCACAAAGATGAAGAGTTGAAGCCAACCTAAAAACAGCAAAACCCTTTGACATCACAAAGAGAGGGGAATTCATTTTGGATTGTTTGGATTATTTTCTTCCAATGGCCGTCTTTGTTCTTCTCATTCTTGAGAAAAGGGAGTTTATTTTGGTTTTAAAATTTTGTTTGCATTTAGCCCATTGGAAATACTGTTTACCATGCATGGAGTTTCCTCTTAGAAATATTATTTATGATTCCAGACCTTATTATGATATGCACTAAGCAGCCACGTAGGATTTTCACCTCTGTGTATTTAGTTGAGACATGGCCCTCCTGTTCATGTGTCTCCCTTTTAATTGTTTTTCGACAGAGAAAGCTGGGGTTAGGCAGACCCCCTACCAGTAATACAACCACACCATTTGGGATTGGAACTTGCAACGTCCCAACACAAGGTGACGTGCACTAACTGCTCTTTGAGCCCTTTGCATGAACGAGTCTGGATGTTTACCTTTTGGAACTTGTCTTTGTGCTTGTGAGAGTGTTACCAATGGGGAGGCGTGGTTAGGTAATCGGCTGAGTACTTTACAAAGTACTCGGACCACACAAAACATGGAAAATTGTTTGTGTGTAGCGATTTTTTGTGTAAAACACAAACATAGAAATCGCCGTTTGTATAGCGATTTTCTCTGTAAAAGATAAAACACAAAAAATTGCTGAAACACAGAAAATTTGTATTTTGTGTAGCCGGACGAGTACTTGGTAAAGTGCTCGGGCTTGATCACTGGATCTCCTCCACCAATGCCATAACCAAGGTTGCCAGAAATGGAAATGAAAACTAAAAATGTGTTGAGAACATAAATTTTTGGAATTCATGTGAAAACAGAAACGTGATATGTATTTTCTTTTATTTGAATAATTCAAGGAAAAAATCTCCATCACTCACCCCCAAATTGGCTGGCCTCCGGTTGGTAAAACCCTTGAGGTTAGGCTGGAGGCTTATTCTTCCACTGGATGTCCTCAGTTTTAGCTAAAATCAGCCAAACGCTGGCACTCGTACAATGCACATGGAGCTTATGATTCTCATCTTGTCCTACTTTTGATTTTTTTTTTTTTTTATGGACATAGCATATGAAATTTTTTGGTTTGGGTTTTTCAATGTTGTCAGAATCGTATGGGACCTTGAATCGATTTTCAAAACGATTCCAATTCTGATGGGACCAATGTTTGTCTAAGAGTGTCGATGTCAGTGTCAATATCGAGAAGTGTCCAACACTGACTATTTAGCCTAGGTGAAGTGTCCATGTAACATAGCTAGGAGCCTTTGAAAGGGAGAGAAGACGCCTAAATCTAGGGACAACTTAGTTTGTCTCCAAACCAAAACAAGATGTGGACATCAAAATAGGCAGCAGAGCGGCTCAAGGTCTGATCCAGACCAATCCAAATGGATTTGGGTTACTCGATCTAGCGACAACCTAGCTTAGGATCCAATTTGGAAATATCTTGGGTCAATCGATTTGAATTTTTTCTCATGTTGCCATTTTTACCATTCTCTCCTGAAATGGCTTTCGTATCTTTGAAAAACATGACCCTTTAGGTTAAAGACGGTTTTGTCATTGGAATCCGGTGAGATAACTGGATGGTTAGGTCGTACTATTAACCAGGCGTTCCTCGTGGGGTTATTACCCCGGGGTTGCCCATATAAAGGAGAAAAAAGTAAGTTCTATCAGCTGGTTGCCTTCAGGGGGCGTTTGAGCGTGCCACACAAAGGTGGGATGGATGCACAGACGCCCGCTGCTGTTCCGTGCCCCCTCACGGAACAGCAAAGGACGGACACTAAAAAAACTGTATTCTGTCCTGTCCAGTCCATGCGCGTCCATGAATGAGATAGACCCTTAGGATGTGTTTGAATCGCCCTTCGCTCCCATCCACAGGGTGCACCTCGAGTGTGGGCCACACATAAGTCCACCCACCCACGCAAACGTGGGACGCAATATTGGTGCATCCAGCGGATGCCGGTTTCGACTGCTGCCCCGTGCCCCCTCCACAGAACAGTAGAGGGTGGAGAGGCAAAAAAATCATGTTGAACATTGTGAGGACAGGGCAGGACAGTGAATCCTGTCCTGCCCACAGACACACGTGGACGTACGGCGCTGTCCACGTGCATCTGCAACTAAAACGCACCCTTAATGGCACTAGGGCGCACCAGCCATTTTTGTCCTTCAAGACCGAAAATCCGTACACTGTACAAAAAAGTAGTAATTAAGGGCGTGTTTGCCTGTCGCAGACAGCAGGGATGCTGCAGAGAGTGTGTCCGCAGAAAGCAAATGGGAACCCCCCCTCCCCCCAACCGGAAACGTTACACCTGAAATGGCGGTCCGGCGTTCATTTTGGGCGAGGAAAGGGTGCCCCGCGTTTGTGTTGTCGCGAAAATGCATCGAATGTGTGTTTCTGCATAAAGCCCCAGCTTTCAGCGGCATGCAAACGGGCTTTAAAGGCTTCATATTGCTCTGCTTATCGACCACAGCGCCCCCATTGTCTCTGGATGCAAAGGAAATAAGCTCCATGTCCAGAAAATTACAAAATGTCTATATGATATTCCAAAAGACCAGAATGGCCTATTTGTGTCTGAATCTATCCTCTGTGCACCACTAAAAGTACAAAGATCAGACAACTATTCTTGTTGCCTGCTCCCACTAATAAGCGCTCTGGGCTATGATGATACCACCCTCTCAAAATCCATAACAAACAACCGATGCATCCAATGACTAATTTATGATAACCCAGACTTGTGTTAAAACGGCAAACAATGAGGAAAATGTATGTCTCAAGTAGGTGCATGACTGGAAATGGGTTCTGCCCCAGTCAAACAGTAACAAACAGCAGCCTATGCAAACACGGCTCGGCATACCTGGCTTAGTATGTGATAGTCGGGTACAAATCTGCACAACTTTATGATGATTTCCAACAAACCGATCCGAATTTTAAAGGCATGTCGAAATTTGTAGAACCAAGGAATTTTTTGTATTTGGCTCCAGCAACACTAGATACACAAATGGACTCAGTGAGTGTGCGCAAGTTGTGTTCGTTCAATCGAAGTAGCTAAGAAAGGATATAAATTTGCTACAAGCAATAGAACAGAAAACACTAATCTTTTCACTCTTGTTTTTGCATATCTTAACTTATAGATGCAATCTACACAGTTTCTTTAGTAGAAAACAGGCTTGGATCATGTTTTTGCAACATGTAAATTGGTTTTACAATGACTTCAAAAATTAACAACCTACAATGTACCAAAATATAACGAATTTTGCATCGAAATAAGATTATCCAAAGTGCAATCCCTAGCAAATAAATCATGTTGAACATATCAACGAGGCAAAATTGAGAGGATACAAGTTCCACATATGATTGTGCAAGTAGATTGCTCAGTTAACAAGTCACTGAGAACTGGCATCAACTGCTGCCTGTTGTTCGAACTTAATATGTTTTTCTTTTCTATAAGAAAGCTGAGGGATGAGGCCATGGGGTTTCAAACAGGGACCCCTTGCTTATGATAGTTTGACCTAACCATCCAGCAATCTCATTCTATCCCAAGACCCCTTGCTTATGCATGTCATTTTCTATGAAACCTGAGCACTGATGTACCTGTCCTCCTCCAAAGATATTCTGAAGTGACATGCTCTTTGTGGAATATCTCAAAAGCTGGGGTAACCATTCACAGGCAAACAAGAGCACACGGATATGATCCGTATGGATAGGCATGATGTGTGAAATAGAGGTCCATATGTAACGAGGCTATATCCACCAAATATTGAATGGTCTGAAAAATTCCTTTCATCCACAATAATGTCTTACATTCATTTGAGCATCAAGGCATTGGTATCCTTGGTGTTTTCATCGGTGGGAATTTTTTTTTTTTACTCAGAGAAACTGCTCCAGGCGCAGAGACCTAGCCGCGCGCTGGCTCAAGACTATGGTCTTTGTCCATGTCATTTAAACTGAATTATTTGAGTGATCTAAACTGAAACCAGAAAATTGTTGCATATATATATTCTCTTCCAAATCTTTATTTAGGAAAATCGTTTTCGCATCCATTTGATGTGGCTCTAAATCAAAATGAGCTACGAGGGCCATGATTCCTTAGTTGAGATAGGAGAAAAAGCCTCATTATAATCAATGCCCTCCATTTGTATGAAACCCTTTACAATGAGTCTAGTTGTGTACCTCTCTACTTGCCCTTTGGAGTCTATCTTGGTCTTAAAGACCTACGTATAATCAACATATCTTACTTCATCAGGTTGAAATACAAGATCTCACACTTGGTTTTTTGTCATAGAGTTAAGTGCTTCTTTAATGGCATTAATCCAATGTGTTGATAGTCTCATTATAATCAATGCCCTCCATTTGTGTGAAATCCTTTACAATGAGTCTAGCCCTGTACCTCTTTACTTGCCCTTTGAAGTCTGTCTTGATCTTAAAGACCTACTTATAACCAACAGGTCTTACTCCATCAGGTTAAGGTACAAGATCTCACACTTAGTTCTTTGTTATAGAGTCAAACTCTTCTTTCATGGCATTGATCCAATGTGTTAATCTTTCACTCTCAATGACTTCTGCAAAAGTGAAGGGGTCATCATCAATGTCTATAAAATTATTAGGCTCTTGCAAATACACCACATAATCTGAATGGATAACAGATTTTTTGGTCTTTGTAGACCTCCATACATGTGCTACAGGTGATTCAAAATGAACATTTGCATCTTGTTGTTGTATATCCTCACCAATAACTTGTTCTGTTTGAGATTGATATTCAATGACCAAATTTTCCATGACATTATTCAAAGGGACAATGATAGGAAAACCTAGGCCTTTATCCTTTGCAGGTATGGAACCTAAATATTGCATTTCCTTAAATTCGAAACTTTGAGATGCATCTATCCGAATAGAACTATTTTTAAAAAATCTTGCTTTATCTGTTTCCAATATCTATGGTGTATGAGATGGACAATAAAACCTAAATCTCTTTTGATCTTTATGGATAACCAATAAAAAAATCTACTAGTCATCCTAAAATCAAAGGCTTTTATATATGGTTTAAATAATTTAGCTTAAGTTGGGCATTCTTACATGCGCATATATGACAAAGAAGGTTTTCTACCAGTTTATAACTCATAAAGAATATTTTGGATAACCTTTGTAGAAACCTTATTTAAAATATGCATTGTTGTCCTAAAAGCTTCACCCCACAAAGTCAAGAGAAGGTTTGAATAATTCAACATCGCTTGAACCATTTCTTTAAGTGTACGATTTTTTTTTTTCAACTACATCATTCTGGTAAGCACTATCAGGCATAGTATATTAAGGTACAATACTTTCTTCTTTTAGAAATTGTGCTAACAGACCTCCTTTTTGTCTCATCTAAGTGAAACGTCTACAATATTTGTCATATCTATTAGACCTAACCACTTTAATAACTTCACCAGTCTGTTTTTCTACTTCTTTCTTGAAGTCCTTAAAAACCAGAAATACTTTTGATTTTTTAAATAATAAGTAAAAATACATATATCGTGAGTAATCGTCTATAAATGTGAGAAATATTTTTCACCCATGTAACAGGAAAAAAGGCCTCCAAACATCCTAATGCATGATTTCCAATGCATTTGGCATCTATCTTATATGTGTTTGATTGTTTAGCCTTTATGTAGTCAACACATGATTTTGTATCTGTAAAATCAAGGGATCCAAGAATTTCTTATTTCACAAGTCTTTGTACTCGCTCTTTTGATATATGTTCTAACATTCGATGTCAAAGCAAATAGGATTGATCCTCTTTTAGGCCACGCTTATTATCAATCATTGTATTCTCAATGAAATGAGATTCCCAAATTTGAAATTTGGTTTTCAAATGATACAAACCATCACACACATATGCAAAACTTACATGAATAGAATCTTTAACAATAATAAACTTAGAGTTTTCAAATTTAAAGACAAAATCAAACTTATCAAGTTTTTAAATTGAAATAAGGTTTCAACTATAAGATAGAACATAAAATGTATCAACCAAATCCAAAATGAATTCTGACTCCAATAACTCTGTAGGTCTCAACAATCTTGACATGAGAATATGCCTCTTTCATGCTCTGTTGGTTATATTTTGTTCATAAATGCCTGCAAAGATTTGGTAATGTGCACTACTGACACCAGAATCAATCCACCAACTATGCAATGGAACATGGATTAAATTGTACTATCGAGTCATTTATTATGCTTTAGGCAGTACATCTTCTTATGTCCTTTCTTCTTGTAGAAGAAACACTTTATAGAAAAACCTCATGCCTAGGATTTGGCTTTCGCTTGACTGCTTAAACTCTTCCTAGAGGTTTTCTTCTTATTCTTCTTCCTGAAGGAATTTTTGTTTGCCCCTAATTTATGTTTTACATGATCATAAGTCATATGTTCACTCGACACCCTCTCATCCTTCAATCTTTTTTCATCTTCAACACACTTAGTTAAGAGGTCATTAAAAGATCAATCAACGTTATGTATGTTGTAGGAGATCTTGAAGGGTTCATATTCAATAGGCAGCGAAGTCAAAATCAGATGGACCATAAACGAGTCTGAAATGGCAAACTTCATGTCATTCAACAGAGATGCAATATTTTTCATCTCTAAGATGTATTGTCGGATGTGACTATCACTAAAGTATTTCATAGACAACAACTTTGACATCAGTGTACTGACCCTAGCTTTATTAAAACTGGCGAACTGAGCCTCAATAGCTCCCAGGAATTTCTTCATTGTCCTGCAGTGAGGGATGGCATCTCGAATATTCTTAGCCGCCCAAGATTGTAAAAGAAATAAGCTAAGTTTATTCGAGCGCTCCCACTTCTTAGAGGTAGCTTTCTTCGTAGTTATACTCTGCTCTGTAATAGCAGGCGGTTCGTTAATTCTAAGAGCCAAATCTAGGTTCGTATAACCCAAAGTGAATAAAACTATTTTTTTTCAATCCAAAAAATTGGATCCATCTAAAATTAGGATGTTACTAGAATTGCCAATGATGAAAGAACCTGGTATTGTAAGAAACAAAAGAAAAAAAACTTATAATTGCTCAAATGAGACTCATGTTGAAAAGGTAAAAACTAAGACCATTTATTATTTACTTTTTTTGAGACAAATATAATGGAGTCATTATCGTTCTACTTTGGTGAAAATGATAATAATCATGGTTGTTTCATCACCTCAATTCATAAGGAATTGACTTCAACTAGTGAAACTAGCAAATCATGTAATCAGATGTTCAACATTATACCTTTGGGTACAAACATGCTTCATGGGTTGGTATACACATCTACTATTACACCTTGTGTGAATTTGAAACACACACACACACACACACACACATATATATATATATATATATATATTATATATATATATATATATATATATGTTTGGTACTATGTCACCTGAGTGTAGGTACGGGTACAGGGGATATGACATGGCAATTCCAAAAAATATAGGTACAGAAACACAATTATATAAATAAATAAATATATATATATATATACATATACATATATTAAATATCATATAAATATAAAATAAATTCAAAATAAACTAAATATAATCTAAATATGTATGCTATATCTAAAATATATATTATATATTGAAAATATAATTAGAAATTATAAATTGAATACAAACTTGTATGTAAGGAGAGTAAAATGGTGTGTCCCGATGTCGACGTGTGTCAACACGGGGACACACGTATCAATACGAAGGGCAAAATGGCATGTCCAGGTACCATAGGTTTGGTACTAACGAACTACAGAACTATTGAGCAGAAATTGCCTTCTCCATATTTTTGTAGATAGATATGCATGGTTTGTTTAGTAGAAAATAGGTTTTTAAACAAGTGATTTGATTATGACATGTAATGAAGTTTTTCATGGGCTTCAAAAACCATGGCCCACAATGTACCAGAACTTTTCAACTTAAAAAATACGATTTTACATCGGGAAAACAAGATTCAAGCTCATGTCCTTAGCAAAGGAATCATGTTGAACACATCTATGTGGTTGGATTGAGTTGATATAATTTTCATTTTCACCTATGATTTTCATCTCAATCATTACATGTATATATACCTATGATTTCCATCTCAATCATTACATGTATATATATATAGATGGGTTTTTTTTTTTTTAACTCGTCATCTTACAGGTTTTTGTTAAACAAATCAACAAATGAAGACATTTCAGTCACTTTGCCTAAACAAATATCAACTTAAAACCATGCACAGCTTTGAAACATAAATTATAAAAGCAGGCAGCAGGATATAATTATCAAAAGCAAGGCAGCTTTTTGTAAATAGCTGATAAATTAAGGGGATCGTATAAATTATTAAAAAAGACAATACAGAAAAGGAAGAGGGGCCTCTCTCTCTCTCAAAAACTCAAAGAGATTAGGTTCAGGTATCGAGCCTGAGGTGGGTCAGACCCACCTGTATCTATAAAACTAAAAGGTAATATCCAAGTACGATTAACACCATAATTACAGATGGCCACACAAAGGTAACAGAGGAGCTGACCTAAAATCCACAGAGTACTGTGCATGAGCATAGTTAAAGTAAAACAAAAATTACTTTCCTCATTTGAATTTGGAAGAAAAGAAATTAAATATCTGATGAAAAACACAATTCTGGGAGAAAAATCTCAAGCTCATGGAGGAAGATACTGTAACAAACATAGAAACTGCAGCTAGTAACTAATAAAAATATATAAAAACAAAAAATCACATAAAGAATGATATCCACAAGATTACTCAAGCAGATGAGAGGACATATTATATATAAAATTTTGTTGTTCCAAAGACGGTGTAGAAAGAATACTTGAAAAGGGGCCAGTAGTTTTTTCTTTTCAGAAAATTAGACCAAGAGGAATTGCAATAAGAACATGCATAATCCTATAATCACCAAAAGGTATTTAAAACTGCATATTGACCAAACTGAGATACACAAAATGAGAAGAAGAAAGTAGAAACGCTACTAGAGAAGGGAAACTAAAAAATATCAGACTTTTTTGTTGGATGAGTAAAAGATGTCAGACTACGCATGATATGAAATGCATAACAAGCCAAAAGAAAATGACAACTCATTCCCTACATAACCATGTTATTTATTTTCACGGTGAATTGCCCCATGATCTAGACAAATGAGATCTATGAAACACTATGACTACCTCCTTATTCCCTTTCCAATACAGAGAAAATTGTATCCTGATATCTTTGTTGTTGTTATTGTTGTTGCTGTTATCGTTGATTTTTGGTGATTTTTTTTTCTTTTTTTTAAAGAAACTGTGCCTTTCTTATACCAGCTAAGAGTGAGTTTGGATCAGAGTTATCGGAAGCGCCTAGGTAAGTGGGGAAGTGCGCTTCCCCAAAACGTGCTTCAGAAGTGCAAAATATCGTGCTTCCAAAATGTGCGGGGAAGCACTTTTTTTAATGGGAAACACACTTCCTTTTTATGGAAAGCGCGCTTCCCTTCATCACGCTTCCTCCATTTTTTTAAATTTTTTGTATTTTTTATTTTATTTTTTTTGCTTCCCCCTCGCTTCCTAAGTTGCTTTCGAGACGATTCTCGATTCGCTCTTAAGTGGTCCCACGCTTCCCGCATCCTAAAATTTTGAAAGTGTCTCGCTTTCCGCTCACACTTCCTCAACTGGCAACCACGGTTTGGATGGCAAAGTTGACAGAATTTTCTAGGGAAACGGTGAACTCATTACCCAATAAGTGAAACTGTTGATTGAAGGTGACAAGCTAGTCTTGAAAATGATCGCAAGGCATCACCCACATACAATGACGTGAAAACAATATGTAAAGCAGCATGAAGATCTATACGGATGAAAATTGATAGTTCTCCTACTGCATTGCCAGAAAAGTTATCTTAGTTTGAAAGAAACAAAGATGAAAACAAGAAGGAAAACATGCAGGAGAAGAAAAGGTATATCAAGCAGCATGCACTAAGGGTGTTGACTTGGATTTCAAATAAATAAATCCAAATAGTAGGTTATGAAAACTAAATGTCATCTCCCTTCCTTACATGTATCAAGTCCACCAGACTCTTATGGTGGCCACTTGATGCATGAGAGGACTGGCCAGATAAACTAGTCCTTTCCCCTGAATCAGTATAAGCATGTTTAACAAGATTACCGACTGGTGACCTTTCCTCTTCCAGCTCCTTCTGAGTAGAAAGGGCTGAGTGAGAGAAAAATAATGATTTATTGCTGCTGTCATCAAAAGAAGTCATAATTTTTTTACCATCTCCGAACTCACCAACCAATCGCCAAGTTTCTGAAACAAATGGTGAAGCAAGCCTTGGGTTCAATTTGTTGTTAGAGTAATAATAAGATGCATAGACAGCATCAGTGTAGCATTGTTCCTCTGCATCGAAACTTCCTTGGGTTCTGCTGACCACAAAAATCTCCAAACGAACCCTCTATGCTTGGTGGAGCACTTTCACTTCTATTAGGTACTCCATCTTGATTTCCATGAAATCTATGGCTTCTTAAAATCAGTCCCAGTTCTTCAGCAGCCACATTGTCTGAGGGTGATATAAATGCTGCCATTTCCCTGGAAGATGGCCATTTTCTAGACCCACCAACCTTACGGGGCTTTCGGTTGTCATCTCAAGCATGTATAAGTGAATGCAGATGACCAACGTGCTTTAGATAGATAAATAGACATAGTGTGCATGTTCCCTTGCGACTTACAGTGTACAGTTGCGCTAGAGTCTGTTTTGCTTTTGTTGAGTCTGATGTAAGCTGCCCGGTTCAGGTGAATCAATACCCCGAAGGGGCAGCCCGTATACTTGAACTGTAATCGCCTGCGGGCAAAATTGTGAATGAATTAAATGCGTTGAGCTTTCTTTTGTTCACCCTCGTTGTGATTGCAATTTCTCTCCCTCTATTCTCTCTTGCTCTCTTGCACTCTGATTACAAGCTTCCGCGACCGGCAAGCGAGCTGACGAGTAGGCTTGCGGCGGTAAGGAAGGACTGTCGCGCCGCGCTGGCCCATTGAAGGAAATAGGCCCGTGACAAGTGGTACCAGAGCCTGTTCTCGTGCTGGGGAAGAGACTCCGGAGTCGGTGTCGACAGACACGCCGACAGGCTGCGATTTGTGAGCAAGACATCGTGGCGCCTTATCAACACTTGCGCAACACCAAGGGCAAGGCAGTTGCCGAAACTGAGGAGATGGGTTCACCTCGGGGCCAAGAAGAGTTGGCTGCGACTGTTAACAAGCTGGTGGAAGATGTGACTTCGCATGATGAAGCGATTTCACTCGCATGTGAATCATTCAATGGATTGAATGATGTGGTGGCGAGCCTGCAAGAGCAGGTGAACTTACTAATGGGGCAGGTCACTTCGTTGATGACTACAGTGACCGATCTTGAGTTGAGAAACCGTACGTTGCAGCGGACGGTGACCCTGAATGGCGGAAATGGTGAGAGACCATCAAGGATTGATGTACCTAGACCCGCAAAATTCAATGGTTCTCGCGACAGCAAGGCCATTGAGAACTTCTTGTTCCAAGTAGAAGCCTACTTGGATATCCAGAATGTGACCCTCGAAGATATGAGGATCAAGGCTGCAGCGGCCTTACTTGATGGTGATGCTATCGCTTGGTGGAGGCGGAAACGCAATGACATGGAGAGGGGTCAATGTGTGATAGACACCTTTGACGACTTCAAAGTAGAGTTGCACAACTACTTCATGCCAAGAAATGCGCAGAGACAGGCTTACCGGATGGTTCGTGAGCTCAAACATACTGGTTCGTTGCAAGACTATGTCAGAACGTTCCAGAAGCTTATGCTGGAGATACCTAACATGCCAGAAGACGACATGCTCAACTGGTTCATTGTGGGGCTTCAACCATGGGCACAGTCTGAAGTGGAAAGGAGTAACCCCCGTATTTTGGAAGATGCATATGTGGCGGCTGAGCGCTTAGTTGACACTCAGCGCAAGCCTTTCACCCCATCAACCAAAGTTGGGAAGAAGCCTGACCACGGAGGCAAGAAGGATGAGCAGCGCAACGATAAAGGTGAGGCGTCGACACGCCATCAATCCGAAAAGAAACAGAACTACACAAAACATAACAACAGCAACAAGGGTGCGGTTGTGACATGTTGGTTCTGTGGTGATAGACATATCGCCCGGCAATGCCCAAAGCGCCTTGTAAAGGATGACGGGCAAGCCAATGCTGCACAAGAAGAATGCAGCGACACTGAGACCATGCAACCGAGGATGGGCGCCATGCGATCGATTAATGCAGCCAGAAGTTGTGCAACTAAAAACATGCAGATCAGTAAGGAACTCATGTACGTTGAAGTTATTATGAATGGAAAGTCTACTTCAGCAATGATAGACTCTGGGGCCACACACAACTTTGTCTCGCGGGAAGAGGCATAGCGGTTGGGCTTGAAGCATGGGCCAAAGCAGAGGACCATTAAAACGGTAAACTCTGAGGCCAAGCCCATCCTTGGTGAAGCAAGGGATGTGGCTATTCAAGTGGGAAGTTGGGTCGGTAAAGCCAACTTCTCTGTGGTGCCCCTGGACGATTTCAAGATGATTTTGGGTATGGAGTTTCTGCGAAGCCAGAATGTTATGATGTTGCCAAAATTCAACACGCTGACGATCATGGAGTCAGATTTGTCCCACACAGTGCAGTGCCTTACGCAGAAAGGCAAGTCTTCAGTGTTGTCGGCAATGCAACTAAAGAAGGGTGTCAAGCATGGGGAGCAGACATTCTTAGTGGCAGTGCGCGCAGAGGAAGGGAAGGTGGAAGCAGTAGTGCCACCGACCCTAGCCCCACTGTTGGAGGAGTTTCGAGGGGTGATGCCCCCGGAATTGCCAAAGCGTCTTCCGCCAAGACGCGAGGTCGACCATAAGATTGAGTTGACCCCAGGAGCAAAGCCTCCCGCAATGGTTCCATACCGTATGGGGCCAGCAGAGTTGAAGGAGCTGCGCAGGCAGCTAGATGAGATGTTGGACGCAGGCATTGTTCGTCCATCAAAAGCCCCATTTGGTGCCCCGATCCTTTTCCAGATGAAACATGATGGCTCTAAACGGTTATGTGTGGATTACCGTGCTTTGAACAAGGTCACGGTGAAGAACAAGTACCCATTGCCATTGATAGCGGACTTGTTCGATCAGCTAGGCAGTGTCCGTATCTTTTCCAAGTTAGATCTGCGATCGGGTTACTGGCAGGTGAGGATTGCTGAAGGTGATGAGCCAAAAACAACTTGTGTCACCCGCTATGGTGCTTACGAATTTCTAGTAATGTCATTCGGGTTGACAAATGCTCCAGCCACGTTCATGACTTTAATGAACCAGATCTTCTACCCTTACTTAGACAAGTTTGTGGTAGTTTATCTGGATGATATCGTGATCTACAACAGTAACATGGAGGAACATGTCGGGCACTTGCGAACAGTGTTTCAGGTGCTGAAGGAGAATGACCTTTGTGTTAAACGAGAGAAGTGTCTCTTCGGGCAGGAGGAGATCAGCTTCCTTGGCCACGTTGTGGGGCATGGTGTGCTGCGTATGGATGAGCAGAAGATAAGGGCCATCTAGGAATGGGTTCCGCCAAGCAAAGTGTCAGAATTGCGGTCATTCCTTGGCTTGACAAATTATTATCGGCGTTTCATCGACGGTTATTCCCTCATTGCTGTGCCCCTCACAGATTTGTTGAAGAAGAATCGGGTATGGCTCTGGACAGGAGTGTGCCAAGATGCCTTCGAGGGCTTGAAGAAAGCCTTAGTGAGAGAGCCAGTGTTGCGACTGCCTGATCATTCGAGACCCTTTGAAGTCCACACGGATGCCTCAGACTTTGCCATTGGCGGAGTTATTATGCAAGATGGTCATCCAATCGCATATGAGAGTCGCAAGCTGAAGGATGCAGAGAGGCATTACACAGTGCACGAACGTGAGATGACCGCCATTGTGTATTGCCTCAGGACCTGGCGGCACTACCTTTTGGGTGTCGAGTTCGTCGTCAAGACGGACAATGTGGCCACGAGCTATTTTCAGACGCAAAAGAAGTTGACGCCCAAGCAAGCTCGATGGCAGATGTTTTTGGCTGAGTTCGACTTTGCCTTAGAGTACAAGGTTGGAAAAACCAATGTTGTGGCGGATGCCCTGAGCCGTAGGGCTGAATTAGCTGCTGCGCGCGCAAAGCCTTCTGAAGTGCATTTGGAGGGTGCATTGCTGAGCCGCATCCGCGAGGGTACGCAGCAGGATCCGACCGCACAACACCTTGTTTCTCTGGCGCAGACAGGGAAGACTCGGCGATTTTGGCTATAGGACGACCTCCTCGTAACAAAAGGGGGACGCATCTTTGTACCACGGTGGGGAAGCCTTCGCCGAGAGCTACTTAAGGAGTGCCATGATACACTATGGGTCAGCCATCCTGGCCAGGAGCGGACCTTAGCACTCCTTGAGCGTGGCTACTATTGGCCGCAGATGAGAGATGATGTTGAGGGGTATGTGCGGACATACCTCATCTGCCAGCAAGATAAGGGGACAAACCAGAAGGCTGCCAGTCTCCTTGAGCCTCTACCAATTCCAGAACGTCCTTGGGAAAGCATCTTTATGGACTTTATTGTTAGTCTGCCAAAGGTAGAGGGCCTCAGTTCTATTTTGGTCGTGGTGGATCGTTTCTCAAAGTATGCCACCTTCATCTCAGCTTCCAAGGAGTGCTCTGCAGAGAAGACTGCAGAGTTGTTCGTAAAGCATGTGGTGAAGCACTGGGGCATACCAAAGAGCATTGTGAGCGATCGCGATGCTCGCTTCACGGGCAAGTTCTGGCATGAAGTATTTCGGCTACTTGGCTCTGATTTGCTGTTTTCAACAAGCTTCCATCCGCAGACAGATGGGCAGACAGAGCGCATCAACGGGATACTTGAGCAGTACCTTAGGCACTTTGTTAGTGCCAATTAGAAAAATTGGGTGAAGCTCCTTGATGTGACACAGTTTTGTTATAATCTGCAGAAGAGCGAATCTTCAGGCCACAACCCGTTTGAGATAGCCACGGGGCAGCAACCACTGACCCCGCACACTCTTGCCGCACAAGAAAAGGGAAGGCCATCCTTCGCCTATCAGTTTGTTCGCGACTGGCACGAGCAGAATGAGTTGGCGAAGGCATTCTTACACAAAGCGGCGAAGAGAATGAAGAAGTGGGCGGACAAACACTGTCGGCCCGCAGGGTTCCAAGTTGGGGACCAAGTGTTGGTGAAGCTATATCCTGGTCGCACAGGCATCTTCCGCGGGCGGCACCGCGGACTACTCAGAAAGTATGAGGGACCCTTCACCATCACAAAGAAGGTGGGCAAGCTGGCATACAAGTTGGAGTTGCCCCCAGACTTCAAGGTGCACCCGGTGTTCCACGTGTGCAACCTCAAGCAGTTCCATCCAGATGATGGAGACCCAGAACGCAGTGTGCCACAACGCGCTCCCATCATGCAAAGAGCCCCGGCAGCACAACGGGCCGAGAAGCACCTCAGTCAGATCCTTCGCCACAAGGTCAACTACTTGGGGCAAGCGAAGAAATACTTGGTGCAGTGGGAGGAAACAACAGAACCAACGTGAAAGCCTGCATTTCGAATGAATAGTCGCTACCCGACTGAAGTCAGGGCTTACCACGAAACAGATGGCGCCGATGACGGCGCATGATTTGAAGGGGGGAGCATGTTCCCTTGCGACTTACAGTGTACAGTTGCGCTAGAGTCTGTTTTGCTTTTGTTGAGTCTGATGTAAGCTGCCCGGTTCAGGTGAATCAATACCCCGAAGGGGCAGCCCGTATACTTTAACTGTAATCGCCTGCGGGCAAAATTGTGAATGAATTAAATGCGTTGAGCTTTCTTTTGTTCACCCTCGTTGTGATTGCTTCTTGTGATTGCAATTTCTCTCCCTCTATTCTCTCTTGCTCTCTTGCACTCTGATTACAAGCTTCCGCGACCGGCAAGCGAGCTGACGAGTAAGCTTGCGGCGGTAAGGAAGGACCGTCGCGCCGCGCTGGCCCATTGAAGGAAATAGGCTCGTGACAGTGCATGTAGTATTAATAACATTTACATATTTTTTCCTACCGCATGAATTCAAAACAGTGTAATTCTTCCATGTCAAAAGTAAATAACAGGGGGAGGGAACTATTCTTGAGTTGGAAGTTTGGACAGCCAAATGTGCTTCATCCTCAGCAACTAGTCACCAAGTACTCCAATTATTAAAAGCAGAAACCAAGCAGCATGTGAAACAACCTTGACACAATTTGACTGTGGCTGAAGCCACACACCAGTATCATGACAATGTGAAAATAAACCAAATCAATTACCCCATGCAGTCAGTTGCTGCTACATGGATATGACTCTGGATCCCTTCATTCAAGAAATAATAATTCAATGCTGCTGATTTTGCAGGCCAAATACTGAAAAGAAAGACGAGAAAGAGAAAATCAATCAACAGATCTCAACAAAAAAGGAATGTCTCTTGCATATATTGTCATGCATATTTTCTTGATAAACAGTCCAAAATACAAATATTAAACCTTATGCAGCAATTGTACGATTCTTCTATCAATCAGAAAAGATCCATGGATACTTTCCACGTGCAAAAAAGAAACATGCAGTTTCCACGTCTACAGCCCTTAACAAAACCACTTACTGGAAGATAAATTTTCTTCAACAAATGCCTAAAGAACAAACATCTGCAACAAAAGCGACTGCGAGTCCCACCTACCAGTTTATCATTTTACTGAACCATTATTTGCAACTTCTATGAAAAAGAGAACAAAAGGCCACAGCGTGATAGTCAAAGTACTCAGCACTTTCTCTTTGAAGCTATGTCACCTGGGTGCGGGTGCGGGTATGGAAGGTATGACATGGCAATTCCAAAAAAATGTGGGTATGGGGACACACACATATATATATATATATATATATATATATATATATATATATATATATATATATATATATATATATATATATGCGGGTATGGAAGGTACGACATGGCAATTCCAAAAAAATGTGGGTACGGGGACACACACATATATATATATATATATACTGAATATAATTTAAATATATAGGTTATGTCTAAAATATATATTATATACTGAAAATATAAGTATAAATTAAATACAAACTTATATGTATGGAGGGTAAAATGGCATATCCGGATGTCGATACAGGGATACGCATGTCGACACAGTTATGGAGGGAAAAATGGAGTGTTCGGGTACCATAGCTTTGATGTAAATCCTAAATCACCATTCAAGACTTCCAACAAAAATTACCATACAAGCAGAAACAACTTCACCTTTTTCCTTTAGATTGAAGAAAGACTAAATAGTCATTGCCAACAAAATAAACACTAAAAAATTTTATTGCTTCCAGAAAAATCACAAGTTTGCATCATGGTCACTGGTATAGTCAACATTTTGCAAATATGGCAATATTATTGGTATTTCAAGGTCAGCCAATATTTTCTCGAGATTTTCAAAATATCGCCAGAGCCTAAAATATCGCTATATTTTCCTAAGATTTAAAAAAATTCTTTTTTATATGTTTTAAGTACATTTTTTTGTTTCCTTTATATTTTAAAAACTTTTTAAATTGTTTCTTTATATTTTTGCAAGAAAAATTCTATAAAACCTATTATCTCTTATCTTTTTTATTATTCATTATATTTTCCCAACATTTAAAACTTCCCATATTTTCCCGAGATTTTTCAGATAAAAACAACTTAAAAAAAAACTCCCGAAAACGATACTGATAACTATGGTTTGTACGCCAACCGTACCCCAAAAAACAATCACAAGCTGCATTGAAGAAACAAAATTGCGCTCTTTGTGCCGGATTGCAAACACGAAAAAAAAAAACCTAAAGCCCGCTCTTTGTGCCGATTGCAAACACCAAAAAAAAAAATCTCAGCAAATTTAGCTTCCAATGTCCACATTTGAGCATAAAAGAAACACGCAGGATCACTAGCTTTTTTAAACTCTTAACTCCTCACTAGACTCTGACGACCAAACAGCCTCCAAAAGCCTCTATTTTCTCACCAAAGCCCTAGAAGCCGCTACCACCATGTTAATGGATTCAGTATTTACCGACCAAAAGGTCGAATTTTCTTCAAAACGAGCAAATTCATGTATTCATCACCACGAATAAGAGAGAAAGAAATCAATTATTATCAAAACGAAAGCACCCAAGGTCATAATATAAAGAGAACGGAAGCCGAGAGCGAATGAGAGCAAGAATAAGTACAATTCACAACAGCTTAAGAAACTGCTACTGTTTTCCTCTACAAATACATCGTTCATGAAGTGATATTACGCGAGAAAACCCCATGGAAATCACGCAATCGGTCACCTGAAAGATGAAAATTTGACGAGAGAGAGAAAGAGAGAATGAAGGGGCGAGAAGAACGAACCCTTGACGTTTTCCACCGAAGATAAAACCCTAGATTTCCCTCGTCTCCCTCTCTCTCTCAGATAGATTTTAGCAATCAACGCAAGGTCCTCTGCAAGCAAAACCGGGGATTCAAACGTCATGCCTCGACCGTCCGATCCTTCCGTCATCCAACGACCTAAAACGGCTTTTGTCCTCGACCGGCCAACGGGTCGAACCTAATCCAGACCCTGACCCAAATTTGAAGTGCTGGACGGGCTCTGCACCCAATCTTACCCGAACTAGACAAGAGCATAGCCAGTTTCTGTTTTCATGAAGAACAGGGAAACCACCCCGCTGAAGAAGATTTAGGTACCGTTTGGATGACACTTGTTTTGAGTGTTAAAACCAGGTTTTGGGCAAAACTCGGTTTTTAAGCCAGTTTGGCAAAACAGCTCCGCCCCAGCAGTTTTTCAACCTAGTTTTGGGGGGTGGTGTGTGTGTGGGGGAGTCTATTCCCAACTATGGGTGTCAACGGTTCAAGTTTACCCAGACGCAACCCGAACCAAACCCTATAGGTTCTGGGTATGGTGATAAATAATAAGACCTGAGTTGGTACCCGAAGGTCTGATTAATACATGGACCCAGGTATAGTTTGTGAAATTTTATACTAGACCTGGACCTGACTCGAGTTCTGATTAAGGCATGTAACTTTTCAATGTAAAATGATAAAAAAAATATCGTTTTACCGGGTATGATCCGGGTTTGGTTCATGTAGTTCTTATTGGGTTTGATTATGTTTTTTCTTCTAGTAGACCTAATTAGACCCAGGTCTGAACCCGATACTATACCCAAAAATTGGGTCCAAGTCTGGTTCTACTTGGATCTGAACCAAAACCGACCTGTTGAAACCCCATTCCCAACCCTCCTTTTCCTCTCTTCACTCTATTGTGGCTTACTCACCCACAACTTTCCGGCCAACCACTGGCCAGAAAATGGCCGAACTGATACCGTTCCGCGAGGATGGTAACAGCCGGCCGTTTTCCCCCTATTGGAAAATGGCCCAAAAAAATGAGTGACACAGGGTGGGCCAGTTCTCGGCCAGTGGCTGGCCGTACCTCTTTTTTTTTAAGTATTTCTTATTTTTTTGAGCGGCCAACCATTTTTCGGCCAGTCACTTGCCGAAAAATGGCCTGGTTGGTGTCGTCAGGCACCCTGCCATTTTTAGGCTGGTGGCTGGCTGAAGAATAGCTTGCCATATTTTCCTGTTTTGACCATCTTTTTAAGTTTTTGTCGGTCGGCAAGGGCGACACCAGCCCCAACCATTTCCTGGCTGATGGTTAGCAGGAAAATGGCTAGCCTTGTTTTTTTTAGATTTTGGTAACCAAAAACACCAAACCACGTTTTTGTCACCCAAACAGCATTAAAATGCTGGTTTTTAATCCAAACCAGGTTTTTCCCTTTGTCATCCAGACAGGTCCTTAGTCGTGCTGGCGATGCTTGCCTTAGTTACGGTCATTGTACTAGAGGTGTAACCTGTGGCGCAGCCCTCGCCCTCAGGGGTGACAACGGTGAAAATGGTTCCTTGACTGCCCTCCTAGTAGGCCAAACACGACTCCTTCTCAAAGTTGAGTTCATCGATAGGTGGTTTCCCGTCATTGTTATGTCAACATGCGTAAGTCGAGTGCAAGCTGAACCCTTAGCACCCAACAAAGGCTACTGCAATGAATGAATGAATGCCAATGTGTTGCCCTAGTTCTGAATTATTGCAACACTACTTGTTTGGCCGGAGATGTCAGTGCATGTGACCTTGTGTTTGGGCCGTTGCAAGTTCAAAACCCAATGGTACGTTTATAACTGGTAGGAGCTCACCTAACCCCAGCTTGCCAATAAAAAAAAAACATCTGGTAAAGAAGGCTCTGCCTTCTACAATTAACAGGTTTACACATGACGGTTTCAATAATTCATGCGATGAGAAGAAGGACTTTAGCAGGTGCATAACTGCGTGGGACGCAAGTACCTGACACAAACACTGGACACACTGAACACAGAATCCAACAGAATACCAAAAAGTGTCTCGCGGTGTTCCCACTGTCTCCCTAGGAAAGGACACTGTCCCGGAATACCGCAGCACTCTCTCTCTCTCTCTCTCTCTCTCTCTCTCTCTCTCTCTCTCTCTCTCTCTCTCTCTCTCTCTCTCTCTTTTGCCCGAACATTGATCACCACAAACCCCAAGGCTAACAGAAATCAAATGGATCTAAATAACTAGTGGCCCAGCAAGGCCAAGCTTAGAGATCGATTAATTGAACTATGTTTAGCACGATGGACATAAAGAAGTGGCAAGGTTGAATGATCAGCTAGTTCTTTTTGAAGGGGTAAATTTTTAGGAAACCCAATTAAGTCCCTAAGTTCAAATGCAACCAAACTTGGAACGACCAAGTAATTATGTGTCCTGAGTTTTCAAGAACTTGAACTAAAAACCTCTCTGCCATGAGAATGAGCTTCCTGTCAACTCCTGTTCCAGTGTCACAGTAAAACAAAAAGATTGCAAAAATGAATCCTCAATTCACCAAAAAATTCCTCAACAAGTAGCTAGTTTACAACATAACCCAGAACCCTGATGAATTTGATCGACATGTAGATGTTAATTCGAAAAAAAATAAATAAAACAAGAAAAAAGGCAGCAGCGCCCTCTTACTAGTCCTCATAACGCATGCCTTCATCATCATCAACTTCCACATCTGCTTCATCGGAACCACCTAGAAGTGTCAAGAAAATGAGAACAGCAACAAGCTGTGTTAGCAAGAAATACTTTGATCTTCTTCTGAATGCCTTCGCTTCCTCGGTTCTTTCCTTCTTGGGCTTGCTTTTGGGCTTATTACCTGCACAAACACTCGGTCACAATCAACATGTGCATCGGCACTAACCCAAAAAACAGAATTTGGGTTGTAATTGAAACAAACGCCCATGAATGTCAATCAAAATTTCGTGCATAACCCAAAAAAAAAAGTGCACGGAAATTTTGCAGTTGATCCATATTTTGCCATAAGTTCATAATCACTAAATAAGCATATCCATCAAATAACCACTGAACACATCAAAATTTTGCATACAGTTCACTGCTTATGATACAAAGCCTAAAAACAACCCCTCAGGCAAGAAGGTACATCAATCAATTTGTGTTGCTCAAATTCTACTGCTGTCAGCCATAAATTTATCTCATCACTTACATCCATATGGTTTCCTTGGCGTTGATGATGTCGAAGGGTCAAAAGGAGATCTGGGAACAGGAGAAGATGAACCACTTTCCAACAAATCTAGCTTCAAATGCTCTGAATATCTAACAAGATTTTCATGTCTTGTGAGCTGGGACCTCAATGTAGATGAATCCTGAATTATTTGATAAAAAGTAATTAGTACAATTAAAACGGTTGAGATGCACAAGAATCAGCACACTCAAAGGACGGAGAAGCTAATAAATAGTCACAAAGTTTTCAAAATCTTTAAAAAATGCTAAAAAACACAAATCAGCATAATGTAAAATATCAATCAATAAATGACTAATCCTATTCCAGCATGTACTATAGTGACAATCTTAAATAAACAACACTTCATTTGAAGTTCAATAAATGACTAATCTTATTCCACCAGGTACTGTGGTGACATTCTTAATGTTTGAAAACAATATCCAAATATGCATCTTTATCAGAATGATTCGCTAATCACCCTGCAAATATGAAATGCAAAATTAGACAATAGCCAAAGATCACAGCATTTTTCTTAATAGTACTCACAGCTAAAGCATGAAGAACAAACAGTGCATGTCCAAGGAAACTAGCATCCAGACTCGTTGGCCTGACAAAATATCAAAACAACCAAGGTAAAGTAAAATTTGTCTATATTGGCAGTTGATCAAGCTTTAAGAGAAAATTTTGCTTTGTGATGAGAAGAAATGAAAACCGCGTTGTTTACAAATGAATACCTATTCTCAAAGAAGAAATTATTCTCCCCCAACTTTGTGGAGAGTGCCTCATATGCCATGGTAGCCCGCCTGAAAATCTGTGCACAATAACGATGTCAATCAACTATTGCCAACATTTCTTGCTCCCCATTCCTGGGATAACTTTTTGCTCTCACATGAAAAGTACTAGGACACCTATAAATGACAGCATCAGATGATGCATTTAAGGTATTTAGGTGATGCTCAACAGTTAAAAGGTTTGGCCCTTTTAGTTAAAATTTTGGCTGAGAATATCACTCAAAACATTTTTGAATTGTCACTTGAACCTCAAGTTATTTTTCTGGAAAAAAAACACGTTTGCCAAACCAATTTCTGAGAGCCTCTCTCTCTCTCTCTCTCTCTCTCTCTCTCTCTCTCTCTCTCTCTCAAAATTTACGAAGGATAGTGGGCAGTCATTGTTTGAAATAGTGATGACAACCCATACCAAATCCTGGCAAACTATGTCAAGAAAAAGCACTGAAGAATGCAGGCTAAGCCTGCATTCTTCGTGCCTTCTGGCCATGGAACAACAAGAGAATACAGGGATAGTTTCAACAACATTGGAAGAAATTCTCCCATCATTTTCTGATGACAATGGTGGTGATAATAGTGTATGATCACTATGGTAATGGTGATGATGGGATAAAGTTTATAATAGCAACGGTCTTGCAAAATGGAGATTGTACTTGGTGAATGGAAGTGATGAAGAAGATTAGTCATTTTTGTATAAAAGACATTGCAAGAAGTTGATGATTCATGATAGTGGTGGTCATGCAGCAAAAGGACATGATGGCAGTGACGGTGGTGTGTGTGTGTGTGAGAGAGAGAGAGATGATGATCATGATGATGATGACGACAATGAAAATTTACGAAGATGGTACGGGTAAATAGTGATGATGATGAAAAACATGGTGGTGATTTACAATCTATATCAGATATAATACTGAAAAAATGCAATAACCTCAAAATATCACCTATTGAAAATGTTGCATTTTTATCGCAATATCAACATGATAAAAACAATACTTTTGCATTGCTTTTATATTATTTATACTTTTAGTTATCTTTATAAACTATTTTATAACTTTATATGCCGATATTTTCCTTCCCAAGGAAAGAGACATTTTTCAAAATATTACAAGATTTCCTGAGAACAAGATCTGTGGCATTTATGATGATGTTGATGTATATTTATTTAATATAAAATGATAAAAGTACTTTTTTTGCATCCAAACAGCTATTTATTTATTTGGTTTTAAGAAATTATGTTTGATTTCTTCCAAAAATGCATTTCTAAAAAACTGATTTAAAAAAATGAACAGACCAAGAAAATCATTTGTCCAAAGAATGACAGAAGCACATGCCAAAGAGTCTCAGAAGGAAAGTAATTGATTTCACGTTCACATAGGAGTTTAAAAATATATACCTCAGCCTCTCTTTCTGCAGTATTGGATTTTGTAATCCCAAGTCGTTGTTTCACAGCTTGAGTTTGCTTCCAGTGAAGAACCTTGCCAACTACCCATGGAAGATCAGAGAAATAAATCTGATGAGCTTCACTTCCATCAGAACCTACCCAGAGTTCATATATTAATGCATCTGCAAGCCACGAGCTAATCATTGCCCTCAATGCTAACCATTCTGGAACAGAGCTACTAGGAAGTTTTGAATCCATATCAACAATTCCATCTTCTTTTAAGCCTTCAATGACCCCACCCTTTTCACTGTTGAATGCCACATAATCACCATATTCAACTAAAGGTATGTCTTCTGTAGAGAAAATGAGGCTAGTCAGAGACATGATAGTAACACATTGGGCCTCAACAAGGATTTAAAATTTCAAATGTACAAATTCAAAGACATGAGCATAACAAGGAGTCATCATGAGAAACAGGTATAGATTGCATCAGTCAGCTGATTTCACATGTAGTAAGTCTATGACAGTAGGTGGATTATAAAAAAATGAAACCACAATATCATCGAGCTAGAACTTAATAATAGTATAGTTATAAACTTATAATTACCATTAGAAAGCACAATATTAATATATTATCAACAACGTCAGAATACACATTGTTCAGAGGGTATGCCGGTAACTGTAGCTTTTTATTTAATCATCAGTAATGGCTATGCAGAAGCAGCTAGGGAAGCTTGACAAACTCATGAATAGGGTGCTATTAATTAAAAAAAAAGTAAAGAAAAAAATGAAAAAGCAGAATGGCCAGGATGTCCAATTAATATATGTGAAGATTCAGATTGGAATGCATGAGTGAAATATGATCCGATGGAAAGGAGGGGGAAACCATGAGAAGGAAGAAGAAAAAGTAAGAGAAACTAAAAAGGATATCACAAACAAATTAAATCAAAATAATAAATGAAGACAAATGACAACAAAAAGATAGAAAAGAAGGGAACAACAACAGGATATGAGATTCCCTCTATAAAGGAAGAATATAAGAACTCTAAAGGGCCGCCACTGCCACACGTGAAGGTGTATACGAGCAGAGACATCACTCCCGAAGTCTCCCGCCTTATGAAAACATGGGCGACGTGAGAAGTCAAAGATAATGGGGCTCATCTAATGCATATTAGAAATTTCCCATTTATAACGCACATTCTCATAGAACCATAGGATATCTTAGCATTCTCCTGACCCATATGACCAATAATAAGAAACGTAGAATTTTTTTGTTCATAATGTCAAATAATTTAGGAACGAGCTTGCACAGAAGAAAGAGGAATATTGTAACCAGTGTTGTGAAAAGCGTTGAGGCGTAGCGAGGCGCTCCACCAAAATCTGAGGCCAGGCGTAAGCCTCAAAAATTTTTTTTTTGAAAACTTAAAAAAAAATATAAAAAATATCTAAAATTATAAATAAATAAAAATTGCTTTATTGATGAAGCAACAACTAACAAGAAATAAAAAATCTCAAATAAATACTGAAAAAAATATGAGATTAACATGTAAAAGTAACATTAATCCAGTTATGATTAATTATTTTGGTTGATTGGATGACATGTATTCGATTTTTGTGCTACTTAAATCAGGCTTTGTAATGCTTGCCAAGTTGTACATGCATTTAATCTTGTGGTTTTTGGTGTTTGACGCAGAGCACCATTAATGGATTCAACATATCTTCTGAGTTTTTTCTTCCTCAACCGAATGTAGCAAGTTGTGCACGGCTTGCCAAATCAATTCAATGACAGGCAACTTTTAAATCTTTTTTTCTGTCACCACAATAACGTGCTCAACTGACTACTAAAAGAGATAAAAACCATTAGGAATTGATTTAGGATGATGACCAGCCAGTAGACCCACTAAGTTTTTTTTTTTGTTATGAGAAGCACCCTTGACAAAACGGTCTGGACCAAAGGTCCGCCGTAGTAAATCAAAAGAAGAAAAATAAATCCTAATTTAAGTGTTTTACATATATGTGAAGCATTGGAAGCATACACAATTAATTTTAATTGATTATGTTTTACATATATGTGTGTGTTACTTTGTTTTTGATGATTTTTCTATGAAATCCTAAAATCATGTTTAGCATTATGAATTATGAATTATGAATTATGCAATATGTTATTTATATATTATGTGTTATTGTGATTCTGTGAAAGGTTGAAAGTATATTTTGTTGATCATACTGAATATGTTATGAATAATTGAATATATATATATATATATATATATATATTGTTTACAATTATAGGGAAATGAAAATATCCCCAATGGAAAACCCTCCCAAACCTCCCCAATGGATGTTTTATTGGTTTTTTGGTGTTTTTTTCAAAATTCCAACCGTACGGATGTGATCTATATGCCTGTTTTTATAGGAATCAGTTCTTGGAGTGTTTAATTTTGATGCATGGATAGGTTTTTATAAGTTTCAAAATCAATGGTGTACAATTTTCATAAATTTTCAAGGCTTCAAATACCATTTTTCCTATCCAAAATTCATGATCCAAGTGTCTATTTATATTAAATCAATCATGCTGAACACATCTGTACGGTCAGAATTTTGAAAAAAAAAACACCAAAAAAATTCATTGGGGAGGTTTGGGAGGGTTTCCATTGGGGAGGTTTTCATTCCCCATATATATGTATATTCTGGTTATGTACATTAATATATTTTGTGAAAGCATGTGTAATTTTGTACATGTGTAATGAAAGCATCTTATTAGTAAAAGAATTAAACATATTTTTATGTATTTTTTTATGTTTTAATTGGAGTACCGACTAGTCCTTCCTAATCATTGACTAGCCTTTTTATGGGTCTACCAACTAGGAACACCCTAGCACTTTTGACTACATAGGTCTCAACGAGGGCTGTCCCCAAAAAAGAAACTAAAAGTAAGTGGTCTATTAAATAGAATCTAAGGGGTTATTTAAAAATAAAAAAGAAAAATCCAGAATTTCCAAAATGAATACCTTATCAAAGACTGATATTTTCAATATTGCATCTTTTCAAATATCCTGATATTCTGCCTTTTCAAAAACCTGTAAAAACATGATCATTTCAATTTCTTACAGCAAGGAATTTTTGACAGAAAAGCAAAACATTGCATTCAATCTCATCTACAGTATACTGAATTGGACTAGCTATTGGAACGTGTTAAGAAATTGACAAGTCACGAATTCATAATTGAAAAGGTAATATTGGTTAAATGAGGCAATAGCGATCAATTAATCAAACCCCCTCCTCCACCAACCACCCTTCCCTTCCTCTTTCACACACACACACACACACACACACACACACACACACACACACACACACACACACACACACACCACAAAAATCCAAAGTAATTTAAGTTCACATTAAAAAAAATGCATCGAAATGAACATTTGTAAGTACCATCAACGCCGTCGAGATTAACACAACAAGGGAAGAAAACCATTGCGTTCTTACCAAAAAAATAAAAACATACAAATAGCGTTACGCACTAAGAATCGTACTTACGATTATTAAAATTCCTATAAACATATAAACCGCACAAACGAATCATGCACAACAAAATGAAACGCCAAATAAGAAAATCATGCCTATAAAACTCAGTGTCAGATGCAATGCCATCAAACGAAGAGAACCCAACTCGTAGAAAACGAAATTGCGCAACAAACATGGAAACAAAAAAAAAGATGGGGTACTCACTAACCCGAATCGGGGTTTGTGGTATCGAAGCAAACGTCGAACGCCACACCGGAAATCTTGAGGTAAATGTAAACCGGCAGACAAGATGGGCATCCCGTCGGGAGGCCGAAATGCGGTTTTCTCGCGAAGAGGACGAGATTCTCGCACTGCCCACGATCGTCCATGGCTTCAAAACCCGGAGATAAGGAGAAAAAACAGAGAGATTGGCGAAAGATGGGAAGAAAGGAAAAAAAAACTATGGAGGGGATTGAGAGAAATGATTGGGTAGGACTACACCAACATGCGAAATGAAGATTAGTGAGGGAAGAGGGAGAGAGGAGAAGGAGGGTGTTGGTTTTCTTGGAAGTATTTGGGGGCGAATTGGAGGGAAGGCGTCGTAGGGAAGGAATTTATGGTCTTAAAGAAGCACCACTGAGCTGCTTGGTTATGTTTGCAACAGGGTTTTTGTTTGGGGTGGAAATCCTTGTAAATTTGTAAGACTCTAGGGCTGCCACCGCATCGGGTCCAGGTGAGATCCAGACCCAGAACCGATTAAACTAGCATGGGGCTTCGGATACTTTTAAGGGGGGTACATCATTGAAGCTAAAACTAGAACCTAAATCCCTAATTAGGGATGGCAGTGGACCGGGTGTGGGTGTGGGTGTGGGTGTGGGAACCCCGCCTCAAAATTCTGCCCTCCATCCCCGCCTTCATCTCCGCATGGGTTTTGATTTTAACCTCCATCTCTGCCTTCATCTCCGCATGGGTTTTGATTTTAACCTCCATCTCCGCCTTCATCCCCGTTTCATGTTCTCCATTCCCAATCCAAAAGGAGTTAGGCGGGGCGGGGCCCCATTTTTCTTCAATCCACTATCCCTAAAGAGTATTTTAGTATTTTACTAACGGGGATCGAAAAAAACGTAGGGCAGAGAAAAGTGTAAGATCATCCCCGTCTCCATCCCCATTTCATGTCCTTCATCCCGGGTTCAAACAGGGTGAGGCAGGAAGGAGCACCGTTTTCCCCCGGTCCACTACCATCCCTATCCATAATTTTGGATATTGGGAGATTTGGGTGTCAACATTTTGGCTCTGGTTTGGACCAAGTAGATCCGAACTCAGATCTGACTTTGACGTGTGGGTACCGGGCCCGATACAGGTCTGATATGGTCTACCATAAAATAAAAAAAAGTATAAAACAATATTAGGGTCATATAAAGATTACATGAACCAGACCTGGTCCATATCATATAAAATAATGTTTTTTATCTATTTTACATTGAGAAACAGAACCCAGGTAAGACTCGGTTTGGTATGAAATTTCACAAACCATACCTGACTCTATATACTAATCGGACTCTTTGGGTTCGATCCGGATTCTAACCCTAACACTATAGGGTTTGATATGGGTCGGTTCTAGGTCAAACATGACCCATTGGCACTCTTATTTGGGTATATGTTTTATGGTCCTTTACATGGTCCATGATTTTAAAGTGTCACCTGTTTAAGTCGGAAATTAACATTAAAGCAAATAGGATCTCAATATGCCTTCAAGTAGGGATGTAAATGGGTCAGGTGCAACCCGATAACCAACTATAATCCGACTCCATTAGGCTGGTTTGGTAAATAAATCTGGATCTGATTAATAATTGGATTCAAGTTTGGTATTAAGTTTTGCATTCAAACCCAAACCCAAATTCGACTAAAAACCTAACCCAATTAAATATAAATGTCAGGTTTTAAACTAGTCGAATCTGGGTTTGATTTATTTTTTATCCGAATAGGGTTCAATTAAGCAAAAACCCGATTAAGTAATGCTTAAATTGGATCAGAATCTGAACCACAATAGTGGGCTTTCACCTCATTGTAAAAAAGAAAAGAAAGGGGAGATTTTTTGTGAGAGGGACATGACATTTGGTGGTGTGTCCCCAATGACACAACCAGACACGCTCGGACATGTGGACATAGGCACTGACTCGTATGGCTAATATTATAATATATTTAATGATTAAAATATTATTTTAATCAAATTCCGTTTTTTAATATTAAAGTAACAAAAAAATAAGTTTGTATTGATTAAAAACTTCAAAACAATTGTGTCCTCGTGTCATGTTTTTCAGAAAAAAATCCAACTTGGGCATAGAATCCGCGTCACAAGTCTTCATGTCTACGTGTCTGTGACAGATTTCAATACGTAGAACGGTAGAAGGTCCCAATGAGGCGAACGTTAGCCAATCAAATACAAGCTCACGATAAGCCAAAATTAAATGAGCCAAGCTTGAGCTGACTCGTTTATGAAAACAAAACATCTTTTGAAGTTAAAATGAATTGAATATTGACACTAAACCTACCATGAAAACTCAAATGGGCTCGTTTACAAATAAATGCACTGTTCCAAAGAGGTAAGCTTGGATTTAAACTCTAAACTTATTACTTGCAAGCCAAACATCATATATTAAAATATATTTATTACTAGTTAACAAACCTATACGAGCCAGGATGAGCCTATTTCACAAATTTGAAAAATCAGTTTGGAAGCCAAACGTCGCCCTTTGCGCAAGCCGAAGCATGGTGATTCTCTTCTATAAGCTCTATGAGTTTTACGTTGTCAGGACAACAACCGTAAGCACAGTGATATGAGTTTTATGAAAATGCTTTTTAAAACAATATTTTTAATCAAAATCAAGTGAAAGCCAAACATAAAAAATATAAAAATCGGCTCGCACGAGTGGTGAAGTTCGAGTCGATCTCAAAGAACATAAAATACTTCGTATTCAACACATAATCTAACTATGTTTAATTGTCAAGAAAAAAATTAAATAAATAACTACCATAGTGATGCCCTATGCAGAGGGCTTAAACAAATAATTAAATGGCTTATTACAGACCCAATTAATAAATAAATAAAACCCTAATCTAAAAAAAGCAAAAAAAAAAAAAGCTTCAGCACTTCAAGTCTTCTTTGGTCCCTTTCTTTGAATTGATTTGCTTCCCTTTGTCCTTCCCTCCTTGTTTTCTTAAACTTTTAATTTTCTGAGAGCACTTCTGAGGCTTTGAGGGGATCTCAGAGGATAATTTAAGGGCACAAAAAGGGCTCTATCGCACGTTTCAATGCTTTTCTGCAAAATACAAAAACACAAAATAAAATAGTACGACAAAAATCTAGGGTGGGCTAGAGGCAATATGGGACGCGAATAACCTTGTGGAAGGTTACTTTGTCTATGTTGTGTCGGGAGAGGCATATGGGGTGGCTCTTGTAGATTTCTCCATGCAAAGTTGGGATGATTTCATCATCACGGGTTATAGGTGGGTGCATAAGGATCATGTATCGGTCTCACGAAACCTTGGGCAACATTCACTTGCTCCTGAACAAATTCAGGATATAGTGGTGTTGTCGGAGACTCAGAAATAAAGTGTGCAGGGTTAGCGCATAGCTTGCACACTTTCCCTACTGGATTTATCGAAGTTGGTTTGGCCAATAATTGATCTAATTTTCTGGTCAATTGGTTCACTTTAATTTGCAAATTACACTTGGACTCAACTTCATAAATCTCGCTCTTCTTAGGACCACTAGGAACAGGTGTGGTCCTATCAAGACGCGAGGATAGGGCATGGTGCATGGCATTTTCGCTTAGTGTGTCAAATAGGGCTCATGCCTCATCCTCGCTCTTGAGCATAAATGTGCCTCCACACGAAGAATCAACCATTTGCTTGTTCTTCTCGGTCAAGCCATCGTAAAAGTACTGCACTAGTTGTCAACGAGGCACCTGGTGATGGGGGCACTTTAGGAGAAGATCTTTCATCCTCTTTCAGGTCTCATAAAACTGTTCTCCCTCAATCTGAGAGAAACTGGTAATGGCTTTACGAAACTGATTTGACTTACCAATTAAGAAATACTTCTTGAGGAACTCACATTGCATGTGTTCCCAAGTGGTAATTTGAACAGTATCGAGGGCCTTTAGTCAGTGCTTGGCTTTATTCTTGAGGAAGAACGGGAGCAACGTCAACCTCAACACGTCATCTCCAAAATTGTTGATCCGCACAATAGAGCATATATCAAGAAATTCATTAAGATGACAATAGAGGTCTTCGTTGCTCAGGCCATAAAAAGATGAAAGCATTTGAATTATGCTGGCCTTTATCTCAAACTGTGGCGCTCCTACATCGAGTCTAGTGATGCAGAAGACCAGAGTATAAGCATTGGGAGTGAAGTACTCCCTAAGAGGACGGGTCAACTGCTAATCTTGGACCATGGGTCTGGATCGACAAGCTCTCCTAATAAGGGACTCGGGGTCCTCAACTAACTCAACAAGCTCGGGGTCAAGCGAGTGTCGCCCGTGCATGCACCAAAGAGTAGATCGGTGCAGCAACTGTCCTAGACACTGTTTTTTTACCTACCTAAGGCGTTATGCGGCCAAACCATAATAAACCACAAAGCGAATAAAAAGGAAAATAACTAGAAAGCAGGAAATAAACAAACACCACACACTTGTACCCAACAGATATTTTACGAAAATTCAAACTATGAGCACAATACTAATCATGCGCAGTCACTTCTAAGGGTATCCTAATAGGTGGGTCATGCAAAAATGGTAAGTTGGTCTCTACGGTATGCAAACACGTGGTTCTAAACCTAAATACAGGAAGCAAACTAAGCAATCATAAATAATTGACAGGAAAAGTAAACTAAACAGTCCTAATTAAAGAACATAATGTAAACTAGTAACCTAAATAAACGTGAACAAACAATGGCAATAAATTTACTTATACTACTCGTCGTTCCTCAATGATGTAGACAAGAAAAAGTTGTCGATGATGAAAGGGTTCAAAGCTTAAAGAAAAAGAGGAAGAAAAAGAAGAGGAGAACAAGGAGAGAAAGAAATTGACAAAAGAGAGAGGAGAAGCAAGGGAGAGAGAGAAGAGGGAGGCAAGAAAGAGGGGAAGAAAGAGGGCTGCTTGAAAAAACATCTTCTCCAACCCTCTTAATCGTATTTATAATCCTTAATTAGGTTAAAATCTGAATTGTCAAAAAGAGTCCGCTAATTTTTAATAATTTCCAAAAAGGTCTCTTCTTGAAACGTATTTTTTAAATGATATTTTTCTAAAACTAATTCAAAATAATTAAGTAAGTCTTACTCTAACTAAATTATAATCAAGAAAATTCTAAAACTAATAAAAATACTGAAAAGCGCACGATCAAATTGAAAAATATGATTTTTCCCAAAAATTTAATTTCGAAGCAAATACTCGAAAACCATGATAAATATGGGTTTTTAATGCAATTTTATCATGGATCATGCATAAATAAAGATGAATAAAATGTGAATATGTATGCATGATCATACAGCTGGCAAAACCAGCACACAGCCAGGTCTCTGTTCCTGAGGGTGGTTTCTCGGTGTAAAAACAAAACAAAATCAAATAAACCATCATGAGCTGCTCGGCCTCCTTCTCCAGTTCTAGGGCTGGAGGGCTATTGCTTTCATCTTGGTGTCTCTTGGTGAACGACTACAAATACAAAAGGCAGAAAGTTAATGCATCCTCTTAACACCATTTTTTTCCAATTTTTATGGGTGAGCTTGTGAGGTGAATCTAGTACTTTTTTATGAAAAAAATCAAAAGCACACTTGAAGTTTTGGCGATAATAAAAAATACACCTAAGGCTTTCATATTGTTGAAAGCACATCTGAATTTGTGTTTTATTAATCATAAACACATTCCTTCAATTTAACTTAGGGTATCACCTAGCTTTTAGTGATTACAATACACACTTTATGACAACTTTGAAGGAAGTAAACTTTTTTGTCTAATTAACCATGAAAAAGTTTATCATGCCTTATCCCAACAACATGGCGTTGGCCTTGCAAGTCCTAATTTTTCAATTTTATTTACCTAGAACTACAACTTAGGTGTTTTTTTTATTATCTAACAAAGTTTATATGTATTTTTGAAAATTTCTCTTTTTCCTTTTGATAAGCTTTTGGAATTCAAACTCATAACCTCTTAGTTATAATAATATGACCTAACTATATACTTACGAGTTTGAAGACCTAGGATCCAACCCCATTGCTGCATGGGTGTGTCCGTAGATTTCAGAGGTGGGACACGTAAGGCAGGGTGATTGTGGGGCCCCACCTGGGGGGGGGGTTCGCACCGGCGAGAGTTCCTCATCATAAAAAAAGAATATAAGTCAGGCACGTTTTAAACTTGGTCAAAATGTTCTACTAATGAAAAGCACTTGATTAACATATTTGACCAAAAACAATAATAATACCAACAGGGGCTCCACTTGTCTGGTAGAAACAGTTAGTGCATGTCACTATATTAGGTCGTTGCAAGTTTAAAACCCAATGGTACTGTTGATTAATAACTGGGGTCTGCCTAACCTGAGCTTGCCTTTAAAAGAAAAAAAAGAACAATAACAACATGAGTAAAGACCTAAAAACTTCTCATAATAAAAAAAATGACTTTATCATCCCTAAACTATAAATAACATCAATACTTTTTAGTTTATTACACAGAAAAAACTGAAAAACTGCATCAAAGATCTGATCATGCTGGTCTTAGTGGTGTCTACTTTTTTTAAAAAATATTTTAAAAGATATTTTCAATAAAAATTAAGTGTAAACCGCGCACCAAATCTAAATAAACGGCTCACATAAAAGTGGTAAGTCTGGGTCGAACCACAAGAAATTGAATAAGAACAAGTATTCCAAACAAATCACTCTTTATTGCCTCAAAAATAAAAATAAAAAATTGAAAGCAAACGCGCACAAAGCTTATTACAAAAGCACTAGCAAAAATAAAATTTAAATGGATTACAACCCGAAAATGATAGAAATGGCCTAATGCCCTAACTATAAAAACTCCAAATATAACCGCGAGCTAGCTTCCTTCAACCTATGTGCAAGAAACTTTAGTGTGTCCACTTCAACCACCTTGTCTACCTTGGGACTCGTTCAGGCCACTACCTGCAATCACACAAAATGAAAACCTAAAAGACAAAACTATTTATATACTATGTTAGTGACCCGATAAAGACTCAACTAGACTTAAGCACTCAAAACCTAATTTTAGATTCCGATTTTTTGATGAAAACCAACACCTAACACATACAAACTAACTCAACTAAGACACCAAATACACCCCAAGACACTTAGTCACCAAAAACTTGACAAAACTAGCAAAACTACTCGACCCAATTTAACTTAACCTAACTTAGCTTGGTCAGACCTTGGACTAGGACTGGACATGTCCTAAACCTAACTTGGGTGACCTAACTTATCCTACAATACTTGACTTACTAAATACAAAGAGCACAACCCAACAAAGGACCTAGCCCAACCGGCTAGATCACCTTGACTAGATCGAGCCACCAGACCTAGCCGACCTAGCTAGTATAGGTTAGGTTAGGTCCAGATTGGGGACGACCCTCCTTTCCTGGAATAGACGGCTCTAGTTTCCTCTCACACACAAGGGAACCTTCCTCTTTAAAAAAAATGAATTTAAGAAGAAGGGAAGGAAATTATTCCCAAGTTAGACTTTTCATTTTTAAAAATTAGAAAGTCCAAGAAGGGAATGTCAAAAAGGAGGACTCGCTCTTTTTAGAGCTCATAAAAGTACTGAAATAGTTTTCATTTAGGCACCTCGTGGTGGGGGCACTTCCTGAGAAGATCCTTTAACCTCTCTCAGGTCTCGTGAAATTGTTCTCTCTCCAGTTGGTTGAAACTGGTGATAACCTTCTGAAATTGGTTCATTTTACCAATCGAGAAATATTTTTTCAAAAATTCCTTTTGCATCTGATCCCAAGCGGTAATGCGAACTATATTCAAAGAATTCAACCAGTATTTGGCTTTGTCTTTAAGGAAGAAGATGAATAAGGTTAGCCTAAGTGTGTCATCTCCAAAGTTGTTGATCTTAACAGTGAAACATATCTCTAGGAATTCATCGAGATGATGGTAGAGATCCTTGTTGCTAAGGTCATAATAGGATAAGAGCATTTGAATGACACTGACCTTGATTTTATATTGGTTCGCTCCTACATCTGGTCTTGTAATGCAGAAGGTGGGAGTATACTCGGTAGGAATGAAGTACTCTCTCAAATGACGAATTTGGGTGAGGTCTTTTGCCATGGATCTGGTTCTATAGGATCTCTTGAGGATTGATTCAGTGTTATCGGCTGGATCAACAAACTCACGGTCTAGACGGTGTCGCCCTTGCATACACCGTTGAGTTAGACCCGGTGTAGCATGTGTCCTAAATGCTTTCTACCTAACCTAACATACAAGCACAATCAAGCCAAACCACGCAAGCAAGTACTACAAAAGCAAATAAACACACAACCACACACTTGCAACAATGGAGTTATCTTTACAACAATCAAACTAGATACTTGATCACTTATAGTTTGATTACCCTATTTAGGTGGGCCAGGTAATAAAAGTAAAATAGCTCTAAAGTTCATAACCAAGTGTAGATCTAACAATCCTAGTTAATTTAACCAAAATAAACTAAACATTCCTAATATATAAAACAAGGAAGTAAACTAAAAAATCATATGTAATAAACCAAAACAAACTAGCAATCTTAGGTAAACGTGAACAAACACTAGGCAATAAAGTGAATACTTAGACCTTAATTGCCGTTGTAAAAATTTGGTCTCTACTTTAATTTCAAAATATTTTAAAATATATTTTCAATAAAAATCAAGTGTAAACCGCACACCAAATCTAAATAATCGGCTCACACAAAAGTGGTGAAGTATGGGTCTAACCACAGAGAGCGGAATAAGAACAAGTATTCCAAACAAATCACACTCTTTATTACCTCAAAAATAGAAAAAAATACGAAAGCAAATACGCACAAAGCCCATTACAAAAGCATGAGCAGAAATAAAATTTAAATAGATTATAACTCGAAAATGATAGAAATGGCCTAATGCCCTAACTATAAAACTCCAAATATAACCGTGAGCTAGCTTCATTCAACCTGTGTGCAAGAAACTTTAGTGTGTCTACTTCAACCACCTTATCTACCTTGGTGCTCGTCGAGGTCAGTACCTACAATCACACAAAACGGAAACCCAAAAGGCAAAACTATTTCTATACTATGTTTCGACAAAGACTCAACTAGACTTACTTAAGCACTCAAAATCTAATTTTAGATTCTTATTTTTTGACAAAAACCAGCACCTAACACATACAAACTAACTCAACTAAGACACCAAAAACTCGCTAAAGACACCCCAAGACACTTAGTCACCGAAAAATTTATAAAACTAGCAAAACTACTCTACCCAATTTAATTTAATCTAACTTAGCTTGGTCAGACCTTGGACTAGGTTTGTATGCATCCTTAATCTAACCTGGGTGACCTAACTTACCCCACAATACTTGACCTACTAAAAATAAAGAACACAAACCAACAAAGAAACTAGCTCACTCGATTAGATCACCTTGACTAGACCAATCCACCGAACCTAGCCCACCTAGCTAGGATAGGTTAGGTTGGGTCCAGGTGGAGGATGACCCTCCTTTCCTAGAAGAGAGGGATCTAGTTGCCTAACACACACAAGAGATCATTCCACTTTAAAAAAAAATTTGAATTTTGGAAGAGGAGAAGGAAAAGATTCCCAAGTTGGACTTTCTAATTTAGAAAAATGAAAAGTCCAAGAAGGGAAGGTCAAAAAGGAGGACTCTCTCTTTTTGGAGTCTTCCAAAATTGAAACTTGGCAACTCTAAAAATCAAGAAAAAATATCTAGACACTTTCTAAACATGTCTAATCACACACAGGCAAGAAAAACTTGATACTTTCTTACAAAAAAACTAAAAATAAAATTCATTTATAAAAATCACTACAACTAAAATCGAAGGTCAGATTTATGCAAAGACAAAAAACTGGCTTCAGTAAAATGGATCTAAAATCCCAACTCCCAGTCAAATTGAGCTGAAATTTGAGGAGAATACTCTAAACACATACAACTAACACATACTAAAATTTCAGCCTTATACTTTTTCTGGATTGACTGGAACAATCTGTTTATTAGACCAAAAAAATCAAGATTGACATACAAAATTTGACCGGTGAAGAAAAGAGTTTTCTGGCCAAAATAAAAATTCTAAAATTTAAAACAATGAGTCTAAGCGATCCTAAACAATCTTAATACACAAAAATCATAGTGAGTAGATCTAAATATGCAAGAAGAATAAAATAAAATCTAATTTATATGCAATAAATCATAAAAATCTAAAGAAGGGGTAGAAGAAGGAACTTATCGATGGCGATTTCCGATTTCAAATTGGGTTGAGAAAAGTGCGGATCTCTCCTATGATGGTATTGCATTCCAAAAGTTGCCCACAATGTGAGGAGTGATGCCACGTCAAGCTCTTGGCTATTGCACATGAAACTTACGTGGAGAGAAAGAAGTGAAGAAGAAAGAAGAAAAGAAGAGAGAAGAAGAAAGGAGGGAGAGTTCTCCACATTGAAAAAGAAGAGGAAAGAGAAGGGGAGCCAACAGCTCCTAAGAAAAAAATCTACTTCTCCTTAGGTTTTCTAATTTATTTATTATGCAAACTTTATTAATTTTTAAATTCTTAAAAATACTTTTAACATTTCTATTTTCAAAAACACTCAAAAGTAATAGTTATTTCTAAAACTACACTACAAATACCATTATTTCATAACAAAACTCCGTTTAATACTTTTTTGAATGAAACTTTGAAAAAAAAAATTGAAACTCCGTCCTTTTCAAAAAATTATCAAAACAATGCATTGTTTTGAGAGAAACATTTAAAACACGAAAATTTAGTTTAAACAAAGTATTTTTGAAAGGGCCATAATTTATGAAACTCATGAATTCTTGAATATGAATCTCATAGTTCGTATGCCATATTTTTGAAAGAAAAATCTCATATATATGTCCATTTTTATCCCATTTTATGAAACTAAAACCCAATTAAACCTGTATGTATTGTTTGCCATTTTTTGCAAGTAGTTCTTCATGCTGTTTTTCCCAGCTGCCTTTGCAATAAAATATAAGGTATTTAATGATTTTTTGCCGTTCCATGTATTGCTAACTATTGGGGCGTTATCTTTTCTTTTCTTTTCTTTTGAAATAATTGCTAATCAAACCATTTGGTCCAACATATGTGCTAATCAAACCATTTGGGCATATAAAAATATTCAATAAATGAAATAATTCCTTTGTACAAGCACACATAACCCAAGGAAAGGGCAAACAAATGTCCTAGGGACTTTTGAGTCATTTCTTAAAAGTCTAGATGCTGTTCTAAATCTTACGCCCTTGACTGACCATTAGCGATCTGCCTCATCTTCTCACATACCTTCTCGAGCTCACCGTATCCTTCAGCAGACTTAACGGCAAACTCCGTAACGGCTTCAATTACTGACGTCAAACCAGCGCAAACCACGTCAACGGCCGTTTCTGCCGCCCGATCCGTTAACTCCCTTTGTTGTTCCCGCTCTTCCTCCAACTGGTTTTTAAACGCCTCAACCGCCAACCCCTGCTCGGATGCAACCCCGCCGGATTCCCGCACCGTGCCAGAGTCCGGGGGCTCCAGCAAGAAGTTCGGCGTTCTCAGTTTCGCCTCGAGATTCTTCGCAAGTTGGTCGAACCTCCGTCTCTGCTTCAAGTCCTCGCATTGTTGGTAGTAGAGGGCCTGGATGTTTGTCGAGAAGGTCTTCAACTGATCCACGGCCGGAGCTTCCGATAATTCGTCGAATATCGCAGCCCAGCGGGCCGTAATCGTGACGATTGGTGGTGCACCGAGGCGGTGTGGCGAGTCAGGTGGCTTGAACGAGCTGTCAGATTGGAGGCGCAGGCAGTTGAGGACCCAGCCGACGAAGGCCCGGATGTAAGCACGTTGGGCCTCGACCCAGTTACTGAAGGCTGTGCGCCAGTTTGAGAGTTCGGCCTCGAGTTTGGTGGTGGCTTGCTGATGAGATTCAGGCGAGACGCCGGCAGGCAACCATGGGAGCAGGGTGTGCTGACTGGCTTCTAGCATGATCTGCTTCTGAGCTTGGTGACATTCTACCATTCCCCTCCACATCCTTGCCAACCTAATTTGCAGGAAGAAAATAACATAAATTATAGAATTTAGATCATTTAACCTTTAAAACTTTAACCTGGACCTTGGTTACTGGGTCGCATACATTTATGATGCATTAATTTGTCATTTCTGAGTGCACTCAAGACGATAAGCTAATCTTGCTGGTTCAGTCATGTGTCACATGGACACGGCTGATGAGACAAGGATACGGCCATTTTTGTGAAGTTTCCTATACAAGAAGATATGGAAGAGGAGCCAAAACGAAGTACACATGTGACATGTTCCATCACAACAAACAAACACCAATAGTGTCCTGCAGCAAATTCACCACATTGATTAGCTACTGAGCTGCAGCTGTGCATGCATTTTAGCAGCTACAGTTTATGGTGGGGCTTGTGAGGTGACTTAATCAGACATTAGATTAGAACCGTTATCTAAATTTAAATCCACGGTCAGGACTATTTATGGAGAAAGAGCACTATACTAGGCTAAATCAAGAGCATCTACTTGCATGCACACAATTATGCATATATCTTTGTGTATAAATGAGGATTGGTCAAATGAATATAAGCAGATCTTCTTGTCTAAATACACATCATATACTTCTCCAGGATGGGTGAAGATCCTTCTATTAGTAGTTTAAAGAAGGTTGCATTATAGTAAGCAGTATAGAGATATCAACAGTATTACCAAAATTCTTTACATTGCATTTCAATAAAAAATTTGCATCTTTCAGGTACAATTTCTTTTCCATCATTCATGTAATTTTCTATGACCATAAAAAAGCATGCATTTCTTATCTAACTCTGCTAATAGAGAACTATTTATTCTTTGATGCAAGTCTATGTTCGCATCAACAGTCCCCAGTATTTATAAAGGATGAGCTAAAAGTATGTAAAAGCTGTCTCTACCAGTTGTAATCACACAGTTTGCAATCCAACATATTCAACCTGCAAGAAATTCAGTTGCAACCAATGACAATTATCAAGAAATATGAGGCTCATAGTAATACATTTACCCAAAAAATTGTCAAAAACTTGCGGTTCAGTCATTTTTCTACAATAAAAAAGGAAGTTGAGGAACCAAGAGAAAAGGTTGAAGATACTTCTAAAACAAAATTACTAATAGTTTACAGGTGGCAGTGAAAAATTGTAGCAACCTTCTTTTCACCTACCTGATTTAGCAGCTAGCAATCATTTTCCTGTCTATAAAAGACTGAAGGTGCACGATAAGTCCAACCAAATAAATCCACATTAGAGAATACGACAAAAAATCATATGCTAAAAGGATTAAGAAATTTAATGAGAATCCACTATCCAAAAGAAGAAATTTGACAGGACTGGCTTCATACACCATTTTTAGATCTAGGTCATAGGAAGATGTAATGAGTTGTTTGCAAGTCAGAACTCCAGATTGTTCACTGGTAATATGAAGGTAAATAGCATGGAAAATAAGAAACATGTATTCACACAAAGTCTATATTCTTTAATTTTTCAGGTTTTATATGGATTTAACTCAACATCAACAAGCATAGCACGCCAACTTGATTCAATATATGTAATACTCATGACAATACAAGTAACTGTTTTATTTTGCTTCCAATATGCAGCTTCCATCTTCCCCAGAGGGTAAAAAGGTGCAGCAAACACCATTACTTTCTGTAACTGGATAAAATCAAATAATCAAATATAGTAAACCTAAGCCTGAAAAGTCATACCCTTGAATCAACTCCATTAGTTGTGGCTGAAGTTCTTCATCTCTCAAAGTCTCGATCCTCTTTGACACAGATTCAACTGACTGTATGGAAACCTTGATGCGGTTACGGAGATCTCTGATTGCAAGTCTGGTTTTATCAACTACAAAATGGTCCTTCCCCTTTTTGTCATGTTCTTTCAGTTGCTTACACTTTTTTTCATATGATATGCGTATGCGCTCTCCAGACTGTTATAGAGACATCAGAACAGATCTAGACGATTAATATATGTATATAATGTGCACAGATACCATAGATGATGAGAAACTTATATGACATTTATAGTAACTCATTATTGATAGCATGTTTTCTTAATCCCTGACATTAGAAAAGGAGTGTGCAATGTATATAAAAGTTATCAAGTTTGGAATAGGCTGACTTTGGTTAGACTTAAAATATTTCCAACCACACCAATTTGTAGAGGTGGTTTGAATACAATTAAATAACTGAAGAAACTGATGAAATACATAAAAAGAAAGTTACCTTGACTTCCTCGTAGAGTTTTTTCTCCCATGCATATAATCTGTCCAATGTTGATCGGTGGCTTCCAGAAAGCATACATGGTTCCTCAGAAAAATCTCCAATGCTGTCACAATCATCATCCCTGGAACTTGAAGAAGCTTGGAACGTTCTTGATGATGATGAACGAGATGATGCAGAGCGAATTAAAGCAATTGGATTCAAAATTTTAACAGCTGAACAAGCCCAAATTTTGCAAAGAGAATGTGACTCCTTTAGTACAAAAAAGAAAGCTCATTACAAATATCAAGGCCAAATTACATAAATAAGGGAATGCACATCCATAGATTGTAAATAAATTAAACACACCAATAGAACTTCTATATTTGATTTAATGAGTTTCATGAATGTAAAAGTCATAGAGAATCCATATATAAACTCTTCCAAGTACAAACATAAAATCATGGATGAAATGGGTAATCCAGTTTGATGGCATTGCAATTTGCAATTATAGTGAACACAGAATGCACATGACAAATCTCACGGTGTTTAAGAAGATCATAACTAAAATAAGCACATGGGCCACTTAAAACCAAGTAAATAGTAGGATGGACATTTATATTTTGTGGTATTACAATGAACATGCTGCAGACATTTGACGAAAATGATACAAACCCCAGGTAGCAGGGCAATCGTAGCAAGCATCACCAATGTAGGAAACACTAAAACAGTTGAGAGAGACAGCTTGCAGTCATTATGTTAAGATTCTACAGTATTCTCAAGTCACTCTCATGGAAATTTAAGATGTTAAAGAAGATCTCATTCATCATTTCTACAAAAAGTAAGATTCTAAGTTAAATGATGATAGACTGATGACTCATCAGACGAAAAAAGAGAAGGTTTTTAAAACTACGTTTATGGTTTTTAAAACTTGCAACTGGTTAGTTTTAAATTTCCCAGATAACATGATATCCTTTGCCCAAAAATTATTCTAATATTTTTGTTATGGTCAAATTCCCAAAATAGTTCAAATTAGTGGTGACAAGGATTTGCATATATTTGAAACTAGCAGTTATCAGGTCAGCTATTTCCAAATCTCAACATCCTGCTGTACCTGTGAGTTCATTTGAAGCAGTGGAGTATTGTGCTTTACTTGCTTCCAACATTGTTGAGACCTCATTAGCACAATCACAAGCCATGATGAACTGATTTTCAATATTCTTAATGACCTCATAGAAGTTTGTCGGGCCATGGTTAAAGTAAACCACAGCTTCTGTATTAGCTGGATCCTCTGCACTGGTGACCCCATGTTCTACTGATTTCCGTAATTCTGACACTTCAATACTACTAGCAGCATGATATTGGAATTCAGTCTCATCATGGTCAGCTTCAATCTTGACATCAAGCATGGCTTCTGAAATTTTGTCAGAAGCTTTGGCTGATGATGACTTTACATATTCTACCTCAAGACTTTCATCAGGGATTGTTGACATATTTGTTGCATCTTCTGCCAATTTCTCTTCTGATACCATATCCTTTCTAAGACCATCATTTTCATCTTCTAAATCCGGAATCCCTTCTTCTTCACGAACCTGCTTCAGCCCTTTGGTTTCATCATCAATCAGCCGATAGGTGCTGCTGTCACGTGAAGGATACATGTAGGAATCCAGAGAAGAAAAAGGATTCCAAAAGAAGTCCCATTGAGACGATTGAGGTGGAGATGGTGGAGGTGGGCCTGATTTGTTATATGGTGAACCGAAGAATGATGAATACAGAGGATATTGAATGCCAACGAAACCATCACCTCCTTGTTGATAATGCAATGGGGAATATGATTCAATCCTCACAACCTCTGGTGATTGAGGCCTTTCTTCTATGGAAACAGATGAATTCACACCCGCTTTCAAGTAATTCATCACAGTTCCAGACTTAACAGGGCTGGACGATAAGGATTTCAAATTCAATGTGATAGTTTCAGGCATACTTTTTGTCGGTGTGAATTCAAATATCAACCCATGGTTCTCCTCTCCCTCAGCAAACTTGCGGAGAGCAACTGAAACACGTTTCAGAGCTTGGATGTAGGAGACATGTCCTGTGGCAAATAGAGTCCTCTGCTGAATTGCCTGTTTGATAAATTTCTTCCTTTCATTGCATATTTTAACAACCTCCTCATCATCTAGCTTTGAGTTTGAACATCCCATATCTTGTTGCTCTATGAATTTGCCAAACTTGAATTGAAACCAAATTCTTCCACACAGAAGGGATGCCACCGTAAGAAATTCATATGGTTCTGTTCAATACCAAAATCGAATGTTTATGCTCCATGGTTCCTTGAAGAGAAAACCCAAATGCATATACTAAATTAAACAATAAAAGTTGTCTTTTGAAGAAATGGCAAGGAACTTACAGAAATTGGTTTTCTTACCTAATCATCAAGTCATAAAAATGAACATAAATGAATAAATTGAATCAAAACTGTTTGAAGATTTAGATTTATACTTTTCCCAGAAATACTAAGATTATCATCCTAAGATACGTGCAAACACACCAAGGACGCTCAAGCAAAGTTTAGAATCTCAAGTTCAGAATGAGAATTCTTGTGAACAAATTCCTTGCCAGCCATGGGACATATAGAGAGGCTAAGATAAGTATAGATAGAAGAAAAGGTTTACCTTAAAATGGAAGACAGCTGGAGAACCTCCTCCTCGTCCTCCTCTGCAGTCTTCCTAAAAGAAAAATAGAAGAATCAACCCTTGATACCACTTACAAATTTTGAAAGATGTTCTCCATTAAAGAAATTAAAAAAAAAAAGAAAAGAAAAAGGAAACCTTAACGGTTTTTCTTTTGTTAAGATCAGGGAAAGGTTTAACTACTGAGTCAAAAAAATGCATTTTCCTGCTATAAAGTAATATTAGAAGATGCAACAAACAAATGATCAGAAAACAACTATCTGATAAATAAACCAAAATATCACTAACATCCCACATCCTCACTCACTATTTACAACAAAAACGGCCAGTTCCCTTTACCAAGAGATATCTCTCACGTAACTGGGATGAAACAAGTACTGTTTACCTGAACTTCCCAAAAGATATATATATATATATATATGTGTGTGTGTGTGTGTGTGTGTGTGTGTGTGTTGGGCCATCTCACAATCAAAATAAAAGGACAAAATGATGCAATCACAAAACAAAACCGAAATTTCTTTCAGGAAATCAGACATCCAACAGAGTGACCATCCTCAGTGGATGTAATAGATTCGGGTAAAAAATGGTCAAAGAAAACTTGGGTAAAATTTTGAAATACCCCCTACTGCAGGAAAAGGGAGAAAAAGCAATGGGTCTGTTTTCCTAGGGAACGGAGATGAAGCTTTTCCGTAGTTTACTGCTGCTTTTTCCTAATGTTGAGCACGATTAAGTTCAAAACTTCAAATTCAAAGCTGGAAAAGTTCATTGGCAGCAAAACAAAGCCGAAAAAAAAATAATGCAAGATGAGAGAAAATGTAAATGAAAACAAAAAAAATTTGATGGGGGATGGGGGGAGATAGAGAGACAGATATGCTGCCGACCATATTCATAGGAAGGAAGAAAAAAAAAAGATAAGAAAATCATTGTGGTGGGCATGATCAGAAGTTTGTAGAATTTAAAAAAAAAAAAAGCAAAAACTAAGACGATAAACATAAATTTCTAAACCTCCAAAATGAAGTTGCAAAAATGGATGTTTTACGCATAAAATGAATGACATACCTCTCACAGGAATCTGCTTGCAGGGGTTACTACTCTCCCTGTGTATGAGAGAGAGAGAGAGAGTGAGAGAGAGAGAGGCAACGGTCAACTGACGAAGATTTGTTGAAGCATGTGCCGCAGCCAGCAGCCCAGCAGTATATATATATATAGAGAGAGAGAGAGAGAGAGAGAGCTGAGGAAGGAGAAGGAATATAATGAATTATAATAAAGGAGGCAGGAATAGGACGTATCGCCACAATTTCAATTTGTCTGTTATTCCTTCATTTTTCTGAAAAAAAAAAGCCGCACAAGGAAAAAAAATTTAAAGCGAGTAATGAGGAAAGGCGATCCGCCAACCCCAGAGCTATCTCTCTCCCAGCAATGACTCCAGTCCGTGATTCTTTCAAATATCGAAATTGCCGTTGAAATATCCAATTGACGAAAATACCACTGTTCCGTACAGAAGGAACCACTGACACTGGCAGCCCATACAACCTTATATCACCTAGTTGGATGGGCAGAATGACCAAAATAATCGACATTGATTAAATAGATTTTTGTTTTTCTAAAGTATAGTGACAGTGGTATTAGTTGCTTGATTGGAGAACAATATGTGGTATTAAATAACCCTTTTTTTTTGTGCACGCCTATTATTTAGTAAGGCTTAATTAATCCCTAACCAATGTAGATCAGAACAAAAAAGACACGTGGACACGGGGGGGGTAAAGGGGCACTAGGACACAAAATTTTTTAATCAATAAAAACAAATTTTTGATATTTTAATGTTGAAAGTTATATTTTTATTAAGATACAATCTTAAAATAATGAAAATTAATAAATAATATTAAAATATTGCCTCTCGTGTCACCAAGACCATGATGGACCTTCTACCCTTACCCGTACATTATGGTTTTCAAAAATACCATGAGGAAAGACGGGAGATGTTGGTATAGAGCTTCAAGTCATTTCCAAACCTAGCCAAACGTGGGTCCCATGTTCAAATACATGGAGAATTTCAAAGGTCATTTATCTTGATAAATTTTTTGAATGATAGCCGGCAGGGGGCACCGCTTAGGGCTTCAAATGAATATATATATATTATATTTCACATGCTGAGGGCCTCCAATAAATAAAAAAATATGAAGAAATATGAGCCTCCAATAAAATATACCTAGGGCCTCAACTTCTCTTGAGCCGCCCCTGATAGCCGGTCATTGTAAATGCCCATAGGTGGCTCTCCAACCTGGCTAGGTTGTTGGGTTTAAGACGTTCAAGTTGAATAACATCACAGGTTCATACCCGGATTGTGCCCTTTCCTGTACCATCAAAACCAATGTAAAACTATTCCCAGTGGTCAGGGGAAAGAGGAAGAGGAGTAACCATAGAATTTTATACCTAATGGTGGTTTCTCCTCATTCTCATATTGGTTCATATTGATAGGATGTCACTAAATTTTTATGCTAGCTGTCACTGACCTATCGCAACCCTCCTCCTTTATTCGGGCTTGGGACAATTATACACAGGCGAAGTTTTTTTTTTAGTTTATATCGCCGACCCTAATTATTTTGGGATGAAGGGGTAGTTGTTGGTGGTGGTGGTGGTTTCTCCCCGAGATGACAAAAAGAAGTATGTTACTCTACTCCTGCCTACTAAAATCAAAGGAAAGCAGGAAACTAATAAAAAATAAATCAACTTATAGCTTAAAGAGATTAACCAAGGTCTCAATCAGTCAACCCCGTAACTCTTATAATGAGCATTTATAGGTAACAAAAGAAACCCTAATTCTAAATTGGATCTGAGATGGATTCATTATGTTAAAAAGGTCCAAATCAAAATAAAACTCAAATAAAAACTTAAACTTAAACAGGACCAAATCGATCTCTTGGACTCTGATTGCAGGCTACACTCCTACATCACCCCATTATTTGAGAAAAATAAAAATAAAAACAGCAACAATAACAACAAAGCTGTTCATTGTAAATATGTTGGCATTATTGGATGTATTTGCCCTTTGAGTCTAGGCTTGGTATGAGCCCAAATTTAACAAAATGCAGGGTCATTTAAGTATGATGTATGTGAAACCTAAGCCATGAATCCTCTTTTCTTTTCTAGAATTTACATGTCAAATGGGTTACACTCCATGATAGACATAGACAAGCTAGTTCCTGACATAGTGACAAACGTTTTTATCGGCAATTTCTTGTTTTTAAAAAACTCACAAGAAATTGAAAAAATTCATAAATCTTGGCAATAAAAAAATAATTAGAAATAAAAAATATATTTTTATAAGAAAATATTAATAAAATTATTTAAAAATAAAAACACATGGTTTTTTTTGTGATAAATAACCGTTTAAAACGTAAATATCGCGTTTAAATCATGGTATTTATGTTTTTTCATAAATCTCGCGATATTTTGTAAATCTCGTGAGAAATTGCCGTTTTAAACTTTCAGGCAATTTCTCGCAATATTATCGCGAGATTTTCATAATTCTCTCGATATTTGTCACACTGGTTCCTGATCAAGCCAAGCATCACATACTACTCTGGCAACCTAACCCACTTGACAGGTCCAAGACAGACCTTATCTGGTTAAAGTGTGAACCATTAGCAAAACCTATCTCATCCACAAAGGCTTAACTTTTCTTTCCCTTTTAATGGCTAAGGCCAAAACAAAGAGAAATATGGATCATTAAAGAGGCCACCGCATTTGATACTTTAACTAAGCGGAGGTTGAGTCATTCAAATTTTTGTGAACATAAAGGGCAATTTGTTGGGATTGAAGTATTTGATGGAATTGGGAAAAGCAAAAAGCAGTCGGCAAAAGAAAAGAGGAATCTGTTTGTCTGGTCTGCTATAAAGCTCCAAAAGGACCAAAAACTATTTGCCTTAGGAGTGAAGTTGGCATTTTTTTTATGTTTTTAAGAGTATGCCCTTCAAACCTTCATATAAATGCCAATACATACCACTTGTGATTAGGGATGTCAACCGGTCGGGTTTACCTGGACCCAACACGTACCAAACCCTATAGGGTCCGGATATGGTGATAAATAAGAAGACCCGATCAAGACCCCAGGTCCAGACCTGAAGGTCCAATTAATACATGGACCCTGGTAAAATTTTATACCAGACCCAGGTCCAACCTGAGTTCTGATTAAGATCCAAAAACTTTCAATGTAAAAATGATAAAAAATATTGATTTACCAGGTATGGCTCAGGTCTGGTTCATGTAGTTCTTATCGGGTCCAGTATGGCTTCTCTTATGGTGGATCCTATTAGACTCGGGTCGGACCCGATATCATACCCAAAAATGGGGCCAGGTCTGATTCCACATGGGTCCGAACCAAACCCGACCAGTTGACACCCCTACTTCTGATACACAAATGGTGTACAAAGATGCCTGGGCCCAACAATTGGTGAGCAAGTGTACTTCACACTGGTGTGAGCTCGTAAGGTGGTCCCTCTTTAAGATTTGGTAGGCCGGTGGGTACGAGAGTATGATGTAGGGCATGTGCTGCACCCAAAACAATGTGGTTGTGGGGCTATCTCAGTCTCTTACAAATAAGGCACACAGTATGGTGGACCCTACCCTTTGTTGGTTTAGCTGCTCTTGTTCACAACAAGACATGTAACTAATTGGATGGGTATGAACCAAAAGTGGGTCAGGTTAGCTAATCTTTGTAGGACAGAACCATGGTCAGTCTCAACCTTTTATGCTGATTGGGTATTCTATGACCTGGAGAAGGATTGCATCATCATAGTTCTGAACTTTTGTCATTTGCTCTTAGAGGCCTTTGGGTCTGACCTAGTTTCTAATGGAACCTCCTTTTTATTAGCAAACATTGACCCTAGGGATGGCAGTGGACAGGGGGAGAAGCGGGGATCCCTCCGAACCTGCCCTGTCCGGGGCAGGGATGAAGGACATGAAACAGGTAATAGATTGGAGATAGACGTGAAAATAAAAACCCATGCAGGGATGGACTTATACTTTTTCTCACCCCGCCCTGGGCCCGTTAATGAAATGACTAAAATACCTGCAGTTGTTTAATAAAATTATATATAACTCCTATATATGTTCCTAATACTAAATTTTAAACCCTAAAGCCTAAAACAATCCTTTGCAGTCGACCTCCTCTCAATGCTTCTTGTGCCGCTCCACATGACAACTCGACCCTCTCGACAGCTCGGCCTATCTTTCTCCTTCTTCTAATGAACACAATGGTAGGAGACGTGGACATGGTAAATTTGGTGAGATGCGAAAACGAGAGCAGGAAGGTTACTATTTTGAGACAGGGTGGGGATTGAGACCTTGTCCCACACCTGCCCCGGTTTACTGCCATCCCTATATATATATATATATATATATATATATATATATATATATATATATATATATATATATATATATATATATATATATATATATATATATATATATATATGGTTTGGTATGGGTCAAATCTAACCCTCTGACACCCCCTAGTTACAGTAGATAGCAGCTTGAGCCTTGAGTTGGACTCACTTTGGATCAAGCAGCCACCTTTATTTATTTGAAAAAACAGGCAAATGTCAAGAGAGAGAACAGTTCGAGAACTGAGCTCGAACCCTGAGCCCAGTTGTGGAGCTCGTAAACAAGCTCGAGCTGCTTGAGAGATGCTGGGCTTGATACCAGCATTAATACATCGTTATCCATATTAGAGCTCTCAATGGCCAATTCATGACCTAGATTGAATCTCATTCATCATCTCCTTGTAGTTAGGACATGGGATTGAGGGGTATCTATTCCCCGCTATAAAACAGGATCGAACCATGTCTTGCAAACAGATCTGGGTCATACATATGCGAATTGAACCATACCCAACTTGTATTTTCTGTATACAAATGTTAAAATAATTTAAAAGTTGGGTCTAACTGGATCTTGACTGCAATATGCATCCATATGCATTGAAGCAGTCAGCTTCAAGCAGCGCGCCTAGATTTTGAAAAATCCCACAACTTTTCTCCTTACATTTACAGGCCACAAAAAATCCCAATATTATTACAGCTAGACCAAAAATCTTATTTCCAATATATCGCCATCTTATCACAATTTCTCTAGTGACCAAATTTTCTCATATTATTTAAATTATAAATGTGACAAGATTTTGCTGTTTTTTTTTAGAAAAAATCAATTTATCACGAGATTTTCCCTTGATAAAATTTCAAGAATGAGATGTGCGATAATGGTTACAAGTGGGTGATTTTACTGACAGTGACCATACAAGGGTGACATTAACATTTCAAACACAAGCAACCAAATCATGGATACCTAAATGGACATGCACCGTCGACTACTTTTTGCCTGGCCACATTATTTTGTGTTGATTGAGGGCGAGAAAGCAAATCAAATTCAAACTAAAATGGACTGTTGGTGGCACAGGAAGCATACAGAAGATCTTAACTGCAGCAGTATAACTCCCCCCAGATCACAATCCCCTGAACTTCAAGATTTAGAACTCCTTTGACTTCGACTTCATGTTTTGAAGCTATGGTGATGACACAAACATGGCCTGATAGTCATCCCAAAAAGTTCTTGGAAAAATTCAAATTGCTCTCTCTCTCTCTCTCTCTCTCTCTCTCTCTCTCTCTCTCCAATGGGAGTCGCAAAATTGAATCAGATGCTCTCCTACTCGAGTTGTGCTGATGAGTTCCTATTACCAAGCTTGAACCAATTCACCATAGATCAACCAATCTGGCCGGCCATAGTTTGCAGCCTTAGTCCGCAAGACCTTCCATTGTGACCCTGTGAGCGCCTGAAGCCGGACATCACCATAACAGCTGGAACTTCACACAATGACCTTGTTCATCTTCGATGAACTTTGTCCACTTCATTAAGTTCATCCAATGAAATTGCAGTCAAAACTGTAGGTTCTACAGTATGGTCGCATGAGAGCCTGCACCAATTGATGCCACACCTACAATATACCAGAAGAACAGGCATACACAAACAAGCCAACATCACGTTTCTTTAAGCTCCATTAAGCTCACTTTGAGTTTCAAAGGATGTGCAGCTTTAGCCATCATAAGTGGCCTGCAAAATCATGAATTGCAATTCCTGGCACGGTACCAAAACTGAAAGGCTGTTGGGACTGGCCCAACCAAGGCCACATTATGGTGTTTCATCTTCCACCATGTTGGCAATGGAGAACTACCGGTAAGGACAAGATGAAGTAATAAGAAAAACTCCATAGGATTCATGGGCTACTACCACCCAAAACCTTCCTGCCAAAGTGAGGGAATTTGGTCTATTTACATGTATGCGCCTCAACATGAGTCTGAATGACAGCAAATGTATGTGTCCACATGGATGTGGGTGGGCATTAGTCTACACATGCAGACTAATGCTTGTTATGTAATGGGAACTTGTATATGATAAGTTTTTAAGCCAAAGTTAGGAATCTTACACTGGAATTGCCCTGGTTTGCCCCTGAGCTGCCTTTCTTTTGACTAGAAATTACAGCCTTCAATGCCTCCACTCTGCAAAAGTACGAGTGTGGATGCAGATTGGTGCATAGATGTATACTGATGCTTGTCAGGTAATCAAAACCTGTACATGCTAATATTTTTAGCAAAGTTACCTTCCCCACGCAGGAATTCCCCAGGTTGCCTTTGGCTAGTTCAGCTTCTTTCAGCTAGAAATCACAATCTATGATGTTTCCAATCTGCACACGTATAGTTGTGGATGTGAGCTGGTGCATACATGAAGCCTAATGCTTGTGATGCAATGAGAACCTGTGCATGGAATCTTTTAGCGAAGTTAGCTATCTTACCCAAGAATTGCTATGGTTTCCCATAGGCTAGCTGGCCTTTTGACTACAGATCACAAGTTTCAATGCTTCCATTCCCTATATGCTATATATTCCATAGCTGCTCCTTGTAAGACGCCACCTTTATTGCACCCAAATTCTCAGCCTAATGCTATCAGGGAGCACATGGGGTAAAAATTCACACTGACATTGTTAGTCTAGAAAGGAAAATATACATTGCTCTCTTCAATCACAAGACCCAGCCCTTCGAGAGCACAATAAATCTCATCAGATTGAGGATGTGATCTATCACCAACCAGAAACTTGTGAACACCGTTTTCCACCTCTATCCAACTATAAGCTGGGTTTTTCTGCACTCCGTTCTCCTTCATCAAATTCCTCACCCTCACAGCATCATACCACCTCCCAGAATTCACATATATATTTGAAAGGAGTACATAACTCCCTGAGTTCTCAGGCTCCAATATCATCAATTTTTCTGCTGCACGTTCAGCCAACTCTACATCATTGTGAATTCTGCAAGCACTCAGCAGGGTTCCCCATATGACAGCATTAGGATCGAGATCCATCTTCTTTATGAACCCATAAGCATCTCTCACTAGCCCAGCTCGGCAAAAGAGATCAACAATGCATGCACAATGCTCAATCTGGGGAATGATTCTGAAATCCTCATGCATGAAATCATAAATTCGGCAACCCATTTCAACCAGTCCTGCATGCACACAAGCTGTTAATAACCCAACAAATGTTACATCATCAGGCTCAATCCTTAATTCTCGCATCCTTCGAAATAGCTCGATCACATCATTGAAAAGCCCATGCATAGCAAGTCCTCCAATCATGGCATTCCAAGATACAACACATCGATGAGCCATTTTATCAAACACTTGCCTAGCTTTTCCAATATTGCCCGTTTTTCCATACATGCCCAACAACGCAGACCCAACAAACACACTGGAAATCATATCTTCACTCTCTATGCAAGCCCCCACCCTGTCACCTGCATCTGCAGATCCAGAATTGGCACATGCAGACAGCACGCTAACAATTGTGACCTCATTTGGCTTCAATTTCTGTTCCTTCATCTGATCAAAGAGCATGATAGCTTCATTAAACTGCCCATTCTGTGTGTATCCAGCAATCATTGTGGTCCAAGCAACCACATCCCTCTCATACATTCCATCAAACACTTTGCGTGCTTCATTTACTGACCCACATTTCACGTACATCTCCGTGACCGCAGTCGACAAAATCAGGCTCATCTCGAATCCAAGTTGATCAATGTAAGTCTTGATCCTCTGACCCTTTTCCAGATCTCCAAGCTTCGCGGCAATAGACAATGCAGTCACTAGGGTGACCTCATTTGGCTCCACTCCTTCAGCACACATCCATTCAAACATTTCCATCCCCTCCATGCACTCCCCATTATGCATATACCCGGAGATCATTGCGTTCCAAGTCACCACATTCTTCTCGGGCATTTCATCAAACACTAGGCGGGCATCACCAATTTTCCCATTCTTCAAAAATCCAGATATCAACGCGTTATACGAAACCAAATCCTTCCACAAAATCTCACCAAACACGCACTCAGCCGAATCCACGTCCCCCGCTTTCGAATAAAAATCGAGCAAACCGGTCTGAATTACGACGTTCGAGCCAAAACCCAATCTGATTATCAAAGAATGCATCTGCTTTCCCGCATGAACTTCCGGTATCGCCGCACACACCTTCAGAACCGGCGGAAACGAGAACGAATTGAACAGATGGTCGTTACGGTGGATTGAAACGAAGCACCTGAGTGCTTCTTCGTTCAATCCGGATCTCGAAAACCCAGAAAGTAGCGGGTTTGAGACGGACACGTTTGGTCGAGCAATTTCGTCGAACACTCCGCGCGCGTAATCTAACAGACGCAGATCCACGAGCTTAAGCACGAGAACTCCGCAGAAATTCTGCTGGAAATTGGAAGTAATGAGGAAGGAATGCACTTGCTTTATCTGGTTGAGGTTGATACACGAATGTAGCCGAGAGAGGAGGAGGCGGGGCTCCATATCGGCACATGAGAGCCGCACGTGCGGGTTAGAAAAACAGAGAATAGTCTTGGTCCACCATGCAGCCACTTGCAGACAAATGTGAGAGGACTGGGCTTATATATATATATATATAGAGAGAGAGAGAGAGAGAGAGTAATGGGTTCATGCTAAACCGCTTGTTAAATGGGTTTTTTAGGCTTTTTTATTTTATTTTTAAATTCTAACTATAATGATCCCAATTGACTCCCCTAAAAATATATATATTTTTTAAATAATTACAAAAACACATTCAAGGATTCAAGTCATCATAGATTTAATATACGAAACAACAAACTATATCGTGTATTGAATCAAGAGAAGAATAAATCAAACTTTATTTATTTATATCAAAGAGTAAAATAGACTAGAATCATCAATATCGTCCATATCAATAGAGTCACCCTCTCAGACATCAGAAACCAATCACGGAACTCATAGTCTTCAGCCAGCTAGTCAGAACATTACTAAGCATCTGTGCTTGTAAAATAGTTTTAAGAAAATGAGTAAGAACCGAAGTCCTATATATGAATTTCTCTAAATATCCAAATAGTAAAAAAATAACATAAACAAATTAATGCATAAATTTTAAAAGAATATCACAAGCAATTAACTTACCACAATCAACATATCATTCAAGCATTTAATCAAATATCATGCAAAAACAAATATTATACAAAGCTAAATATGCATAATGTATGAACTAATGTTGAACAACAAAATATTTATGATTCAATGCACATACCTAAATAACTTGTAAAGTTATTTATCAGAGTTACTTTTACATGCATGTCTCTATTAAATGCATACAAGTTTAATTTTTATTTTTTCTTAAACCCGTGCATACTCAAAGCGGGCACAAATTTCTGAAGTCCAAGTTAGGTTCTCAGTTGTAACTTAACACACAATTTGTATTTTATTAATGGGTTTTACACTTTTTTCTCGATCGATATAAAAAATCCTTACCTTTCATCGAAATATTAAGAATCTTCACATAGTGTTGGGACATCAATTAAAATCCTCAACCATTGACATCACTTTCTTGGTATACCAACAACTACAGTCGAGTCAACAACACCACATCCAGACAAAGTGACTGAAATCTCCTTAAAATCATGGTCGGTAGGTGAATCACCCTATCGGGTTAAAGGGCACAATTACATACCGAGTTTTAGTATCCTCACAGTCACTCATGACCACCATCCAAGATTCTCACATTGTGGAAGGGACATCAAGAAAGATATTAATTATACTATTTGGTCTCTTTTATAATTTCAAATAAATTTTCAAGTTCTTTATATAAGAATCATTTTGCAAATCAACATGTAAAACCAACAAATTTGGGGCCATGACCCTCATAATTTAACAATGCAATTAACTTTGGACAATCAATAAATTTTCAAAAATAAATTTTATAATGCATAAATAAAATCAACAACAGTTGGAGCAATAATGCTCCTGCCCTACACGACCTACAGTGGTTCACATCTGACCAACAACACCTCTCAAAAGTGATTTATGCAAACTTGTAAAATTTCAATAAACATACAACACACACGTTGTTTCCAAACATGTTCACAATGCATATTCAAAATACATAATTATGAATGCACATTAAGCAATGCACATACGCATGTAAATACAATGCTTGCAGAGCACACCATTCACGATCAATTTCATACATAATCAAACAAACATGCATGTGGCCTCAGTTATGCAAACATTAAATAAATTTCAGATTTATGCGTATGATATGCATTATTACAAGCTGATCAAATCAGGATTAGGTTAATGTACATAAACAAATCACAATTACGTAAATCTATCATCGCAAAATCATACAAAGTTGGATCGATAATCAAGCCAATAACTAGGTTGATTCATGTACATGATCAAAATCATGTACATGGGTTGACCAATACTAAAAAATACACATTAACAACATGTTGGTTGATCCATGTACATGATCATAATCATGTACATGGGTCGGCTAGACCATAAGAAACCATGTACTAGCTTGTTGGCTGATCTATGTACATGTTCACAGATATGTACATAAGTCGGCCAAACCCCAACAAAATGTGTACCATACCCTCCTGTCTTATCCATGTACATATTCACAAACATGTACATGAGTCGGCTAGACTATGAGTACACGTAGATCAGCCCGCTCGATGATCCATGTACATTTCACAAACATATACATGGGTCGGTCAGACCATAAGCACACTATTATGCATGTTAGACTGCATATTTATGTATGCTAAACTCAATAAAAACTGAACATAACATATGCACATACATGAGCATGTGTCATGGCAATCTGATCCAACATGAACATATAATTCGGCAGATCTAAACCAAAATAAACATATGTATCGGTAGGTCTTATTCAATTTAAAATAAGTGTGTACTCGAAAGATCTGGTCCAAGACAAACAAGAATGTACTCGGCAGATCTAAACTAGATTTGCATGAGCACATACATGACAAATCTAAACCAGGTCTTCGTGCACCTACTCGACAGATCTGAACCAGATCTGCACGAGCATAAACTCGGCAGATATGATCCAAATCTGTATGCATATAAACTTGGCAGATCCGTACCATATCTACATATACATATATATTATCAGCAGATCTAAACTATATATATATATATATATATATATATATATATATATATATATATATATATATATTGCAGATCTGAAACAAATCTGCATATACATATATGCCTAAAAGATCTGATAACAAAAGAAAAAATATTTTCAGATACATGCATACAACACTCGAAAGATCTGAATAAAATATATTCGACTGCATGCATGAACCACTAAATCCATTGATAAACAGTAGGCTAAGAACATAAACATAATATTTTTTTTAATGAATGAAGATAACAAATCTGAAAATACATGTATATACCAAATATATAAGCCCTTAAATCATCCAGTCTGAAAAATGCAGAATTTATTTCAGATGCATAAATACGAACTCGGTAAAACTAGAATACAATATGTTCATATGCAAGGTATAACTCAAAAACTATTAAAGCACACACACATGAGGATCATATTGATATATATAAGTTAAATCCATGTTTTCAGATGCATCAACAATAAGATCGACCGAATCTAAAGCATAAATATACTCTTGATGCATAAACAATAAACTCAATAATATGCATATGCAAAAATCATTAAAATTGATGAGTCTGAATATATATTTATCTATATATTTTTAGACTCATGAACTAGAAAATTTGAGATATATGTGAACAAATATACATAGGTATTTATCTATATAAAATCAATAATATATATTGTTTTGAAATCAAATTTTCTTTTTTTCCTGTTAAACTCATGCTTAAATTGGTTTATACAATTATCTTCCTGTGAGAAATTAGAGAGAAACTCGTACCTTGATTCATAACGTGAACGAACTCAAAAAAATCGATGGATGCCTTAGAAAAACTATTTTTTCTTTTTTTTTCATTCTTTTTCTTTCTTTCTTTCTTCTCTTTTCTCTCTTTCTTTCTTTTTTATTTTTCTCTCTGTACTCGATTTTCATGATTTTTGCTTCTCACCTCTCTCTCTATCTACCTCTCTCTCTAGAATACGAATTCTAGAGAGAGAGATTAACCCTTTTTATATTGTTCTTAATATTTTTTTATTATTTTTTATTTGATTGTTTCTAGATAGGGGTGATGTCCCCTCTAGAGACTCTTAGTTAGGTAGAGTTCTACTTCATGTAGAACTCTACTCTTATCTACTTTCTATATATTTTAAATAAATAAAAACTAATTATTTTATTAATTATTTATTTTAAATTCTAAAGAATATTTTAGAGGGTGTCACCTCTCTACCTCATCTTATTTAAATTTAAAGTTGATTTTAAAGTTTTAAAATAGTCACGAATAGATTTTGGATCCAGATTTGAATCTAGGATCCAGATTCATATCAAAAACCACATCGATTCTACTTGGACCAGATCCTAGTCAACATAGATCCTGGACTGGGTCCATATCCATATTAACTTAGATCAAACAGAACGGATTCACTCCGATCCAATCCAAAAAAATGACAAAAATAAGGCCGATCATTTTTGAAAAATGCATTTTTCGGGCCAACTTTAATCTGATTTCGGAAAAACAGGTCGTCAACGCAATCAGTATTTCAAGGCGGATCTAACGGTGGTTATACCTGAATTTAAACTGAAATTTGCTCAAATTTAAAGGTTAAAAACAAAAAACATTTCAAATTACAATTAGCTCGACTAGGTCTTGTCAGTGGACTCTAGGTCATGCCCATACTTCGCTGACGTCACCTATAAAATGATATATTTTCCTATGATTTTATTAATTTAAAGAAATATATAATTTAAAAATTATATTTTTTTATTTTAAAAATCATAAAAAAATACACGATATTACACTAACCATACAAATTTGATCTATGTACTTGATTTTATAAGGATTAGCTCTTGAAGCGTTTGATTGCAACACATGGGTGGGTTTTTATAAAGTTTAAAAAAACAATGTTCCAAAATCTTTATAAATTTTTGAGGCTCCAAACATCATATTTTTTATCGAAAACACATGATCCAGGTGTGGATTCTTAGTAAATCGACCATGGCCAACACATTTATGGGACCGAAATTGCATAAAAAGCATCGAAAAAGCCCGAAAAACCCATTTAGCATGTAGTTTAGCACCAAATGGGTTTAGCAGGGGCCAATTTTCCTATATATATATATATATATATATATATAGTGAGTGGTAGTTACACAACTACCAGCAAAATCATATTGGCCGTCCATTTTGGCCTTGATAGAAGGTCAACACAAAAACAATATTTTTTTGCTTTTTTAGGCTTTAGCGGTGCTCAAAAGCGTTGATAAAACACTTAAAAGGACATGGGCATCTTTTTTAAAAAGTGTTATTGGAAAGCAAAAAAATTGCTAAAACGAGTTTTTTCGCGTTTTTTGCACAGGCTGTCCATCAAGGTCGTGATGGACGACCAATATGATTGTGTGGGTAGCTACACACCTAAGGGTTGTGCATCTCTCTCTCTCTCTCTCTCTCTCTATATATATATATATATATATATATATATATATATAGTAATGATAAGGTGCTCGCACCTACCCCACCCAATAGAAGCTTCAAGTTTTTATTTTTTTTGAGTTTTTTCTTAATCATTTATATGATCCACAATCATTACTTAGTTGAAAACAAGTTTTAGATAATGTGGTTATAGCATACATGTAAGTTTTTTAAGATACTAAAAAATCAATGGCTCACGATGTACCAAAATTTTATAACTTAAAGAAACCATTTTTATGCCAAAAATACATGATCCAAAATATGATTCCTATCAAATAAACTATGTTAAGTACATTTATAAGGTCTAAGAAGATGCAACCTCAACTATGATTTTTAAAATGTAGGAACATGCTCCTCAAGCACCATAGCATTGTATAAATATAAAGAGAGAAAAAAATACGTCTAGCACAAAACAATCCAAAATCTACAGGTGATTTTGAATTGTTTGACTGTCTAAGATAATCGAACAGTATCTCTTTCCCTCGTTACCCCCACCAATGTTGACCCATGTCTGAACCCCTGTTCCCACCCTAGTGTCTCTCGCTACACCTCCCCCACCTAAAAAATCCCTACCTATCTATATCCCTCTGTGTATACCGGACAACCATCTGGAGGTCCTTGGGGAAGTCGCCGACCCACTTCCATTGACGCCCATCCCACCTCACTTGTTTCCACCCAGCTCTCTCTCTCTCTCTCTCATCGACCTCCTTTCTCCTTGACACTCCAATCTTGCATCTCAATTGCTCTCCATTTCTAGACCCACCATCCCCACACCCATCGACTCACCCTTAGCTTCGCCAGATGGTTAATGGAAGATATTGAGATAACCTTCGACAATCCCTAGCACACCAGTGGCTGCTGAAATGGGTAACCACATCTGTCTCTCTTTATATATAAGGTGGTAGATGCTAACCACTTTTCTAACTATCGGTCGTGCTAATTGGACTTTCTAAGGGTTTTCCTTGTGTAATACTTAAATTTGTCTGTTAGATGTGATCAACGCGGTCAATTTACTAGGAAATGGCATTTGAGTCGTATTTTTTAATGATAAACATGATTTTTTAAGCCTTGAATTAATATTTAAAAAAATCTTAGATCATTGATTTTTTAAATATTATAAAAACATGTCTATGTATCAAAATCATATGATCTATAAATCGATTCTTATAAAATCAAGCATGTAGAATACATATGTAAAATCAAATTTAAAGAGTACGTGTAAACACCCCTTTTGAAAGCTCGGTTAGCATAACGGTTAGCTAGAAAAGTGGTTAACAACTATTCCCTTCTCATATATATATATATATATATATATATATATAGGAAAATAAAAACTTATAAAATGAGTATGCTACTAAATGCCTTTTATTGAGAGGTTTCGTATCATGCTGACAAAATTTTATGAGAAGAAAAATATTAGTAGGTAGAAAATGCGAGGCATTGTTGTGTATGAGGTAAAAGAGAAGCTATATGAACATAAGAGAAATATACAACTACTATGTGTGCAAGTAGTGCATTGCCTCACACGTCGGTATTAAGCCCACGATTGATCTCATGCCTACAGTGTCGATCTTGAGAAACAAACATGCTCTTGTCAAGAGTGGCATGTTAGCGATATTTTATTCTCACATGTGATCTGATTCATTTTGTATAAGTGCAAGCTATTAAAGGATTACTGTAACAAGTTTTTCACAGTTAAATCATATAGAGTTGCATATAATACATGTATATTTCTTTTTATTGGAGATAATTAATTAATGTCTCACACGTCGCTCCTCCAACTCTTATTCTTGTGTATTCATCAAAAATGAGACGTAAATCAAGATGATCTAAGGTTAAGAGACGAAGAACAAAATATAAGGATGTGATTGCAATACAAGTGCAGTGTATGTGGTGAGGTTAACCACAATAGACGAAACCGCTAATAAAAGTATGAGTATTATATGTCTTAGGAAAGTATTTAGTTAGTGATTTTTAATTAATTACTTTTTTGAAATTTATATAGTGTACTTCTCAAATGTCTTATGTCTGTCTTGTTAATCAAAATGTTGAAGATATGGTACCATAACATTACTTATTTAATAATGTGTTTATTTTTTTCAAGTACTTGTTGAGTTAAATGTTATATTGCAAGTTTATTTTTTTGCAAGCTAGTTTGGCAAATGAATTCACAATTATTTAAATATGTTTGTTAACTCAATTTGTACATGTACATATCCTTGACTTAGTATAATACTATTACATATATTATTGTAGAATATTTGTCCTAATGTATATCCAATACTTGGATTTAGGCGAAGAATTAAATTTCATGCAGGTGGGGTGCCTCTAGATCTCAAAAACCAGATCCAAAATTAGGAAGATAAGACCCTTATTTATATTTTTTTTCGCAGATACAAACATTGTTCTTACATATCCGAGATTCAAAGATCTAGATATCAATCCACAAATGAGATGGCGAGATATGAATGGTTGAGATCTAGTTGGTGTCTTTCTGATTGGTTGAAGGTTTCCTAACTTAAGGATTAAGGAAGAGATAGATGAGAGATCATTTAAGATAGGGATCCATCTAGGGTTGGAAAAGGGGTGACATTTAAGAGATAAACCAAAGCCTTCAGCCCGTCCGATCAAAACATGACCGGTCAACTCTGGAACATTTACCACCTCTAAACAATTATAGTTGTGTATTTTTTGCTTAATCTAAACTTGTATCATTGTTTATTCACTTAAAATCATGATTTTAATCCTATTTTGATATTTTATTTTACCATGTCTTTGGTACAATATGAGCCACTTGGTACAATATGAGCCACTGCATTTTTATTGCTCTAAAAACACATCTAAACCTTAAAAATGCACAATCTAAAGCATGTTTTCTACCAAGTATAGAAAAAACATTTACTAGGTTTAGACTAAGCAAATGGCACAAACGACTATTTATTAGAGCCGTTTGGAACGGCATAGGATATAAACTATGTGTGTAGAGAGAGAGAGAGAACCTTAGATTGTATTTTTAGATGAAAAATTTAGTAGATTTTAAGTTGTCAAATTTTCAACCTCTAAGAAGATTACATGTTAGAAAAACATGATTCAACGGCCAGTTTCCACTAAACCAAAAATATAGATCTTATCTGAAGGGTCAAATATGAAAAAAAAAAGAGTTCATAAGTTTATATATATAAGAGAGAGAGAGAGAGAGAACATTCACCATTCAACATTACCAAAATACATCCAACAGAATATTGGATGGGAGAGACAAAAGAGAAACATAAGAGCAAAACAACCACAATCTAGATGGTGATTGTGCATAGATCAGAGTACAAGTCGATCAGCCCCTCCCCCCTACTATGTAACTTAAGAGCCATATACACATCAGACATGACCCGTTGCCGAAGCCTTCCGAAATCGAATTTGATGCCCCTGAAAAAGATGTCGTTTCTTTCGGTCCATATGACCCACCATGCTGAAAGCAACCAAACCCGCCACAATAATCTCCATTTTTTTTTGTGTCGTACAATCCTGGGACCAAGCAAGAGGTCCCGAATAACGGAGCACGGACGAGAGAGAGAGAGAGAGAGAGAGAGGCGGGGGAGGTGCATTCCTTTAGTTGTATTAGATACATACAGCAATAATGTCAATAACATAAAGGTCCGAGTTCTGCTTGACTGGCTCTATAGACTCGGATCAGGTCATATATATGTAATCGGTGAATCCCAAAATCGTTGCTGATAAGACCTATATTTGATTAAGTTGACTAGATCTAGAATAGGGGGAAAATCTCCAGATTTGATCAGAAATTCCCCACCTAAAGGCCATGTTTGAATCCGAAAATGCAAGTTCGAAGGCCATACTTGGTTTCATCTAGTTCCTGTTAGTATCCCTATATAAGGATATATGTTCTTCATTACTATAGATTCTCTTGGTAGACATAAAGGCAAACCATAGGGTAGTGCATTAGGGTTAGGGTTTTGGGCTCCATGAATTAGGGCAGGGCAAGAAAGAGGCCCTTTGAAAAAATGGCACAAAATGCCAAATGGCACAAAATGCCATGATGATTGTGAAGGCACGCCAAGCCATGTCTCAATACAAGGAAACAAGGGACAAGCAGGTTGAGATATAAAATAACCATATGAATATGAATTACATACATTATGAGATATCTTGATAATAATAAACAACAACTTTTCGAGAGTGCCATTTTTGTACTAAAACCTATGCGTTATCATGGTATCTAGCCGTAGCACGTGGCCCAGAGAGAGAGAGCACGAGTTCATAAAAAGGCTTTAATGCATGCTTTGAACCATGGCATGTGGTGAACATTTGCTTCGTGAAAGGGCATGTGTTTGCTAACACGTTGAATTATCGTGCATGCATCATGCATGCAGTCGGTCACATGCATGCTTACATGCACATGCACGCACCAACGACACATCAAACAACAACCAACGTAACGTGCAGCACCACAAAATCTGCACTCATTCCCTCAGGATGCGTACGCCCATTTATGTATACACTCTCATTTGGGTTTAAAGGCTTCTCTCTCTCTCTCTCTCATACTACGTGATGAAGACAAGCCATTTAAGGCCTTGTGTCCCCAAGAGACACGATACAACAGGTGTGAACATGTATATCTTCAATAATAAATATATTTTTATACGTTAAAATATCAAAAATATATTTTTTATCGATTAAACCATTTAAAACATGATTACGTCTTAGAGTGTCGTACATGTATTTTGAGTCTATTCGTGTCCTTGTCCTTGTGACGTAACTCATGAATAGGTCAAACCTGGCATGTTATGGTTTCATTTCCACAACCTCTCTTTCTCTCATATACACGTATACATATACAACGTGTTATTTTATGCATGGTATCATAATCCATACTCTCTCTCTCTCTCTCTCTCTCTCTATATATATATATATAAATATATATATATATATATATATATATATATATCGTACACACAAGTTTGAATATAAAACCCTGCCAATCGGTAAGCAACCCACAAAACCCTAAAATGCCGTATGTTAAATATAATGATAGTCTCACAAAACCCTATCCCTAACCCCCTATACATACACACACAGTCACGCGCACACCATAAAATAATTCAGCAGCTGCAGCCCCTTAACAAAACCCAAAGGCTGGTGGTGAACCGCGCCACGCGCCTCCTGCTTTCTACATTTACACACCACACCACGCCCACCTCCCAATGCATCACCACCACCCTCGTTTTTCAAACCTTTCTCCCTTTTATTTATTTATTTTATTTTTAACTTACCATTTTGTCAGTCGCTCACTAGCTTCCCTCTATCTCCACGCTAACTTTAACTTACTCTATGCATATTTATGTCTAATATTTTAAAGAGTCAAATACAAGCAAATGACCAAAACTAGCCCTAATTATTGTTCAAAGGATAAAAAGATTATGCGATGGTCGTCATCAAGGATTTGACCTGTAGAAACGGGTCGGGTAAGACTCAATCCAATCCCTACCAAACCTGGTAGATTCAGGTTTGGTAATAAAGAAAAAGGTCTGATCAGCAAACTGAGCGGGATATGATTTGTGAAGGTTTATACTATATCGGGACCCGAGCGAAGTTCCAATTAAGAACTGCAACCATTAAATGCAAAAAGCATAAAAAGTTCATTATTTTCCTGGGTCTGGTCCGGGTTTGGTTTATGTTATCCTTACTTGGTGTAGCTTAATTTGCCAAGGATTGGTCTAGTCAGACCCATACATGGTACCAGCACCTTGATATCGGATTTGGTTCTAGACACATTTAAATCTGATCCAAGTCTAACGCATTGAGACCACTAGTGGTGATCATTATCAGTACTCCAATTAAACAATTTGAAAGATTCAGCGGGTGTGTCTATATCCCCCTCCCCCCTCTCTCTCATTGGTTCCTCTAACGGTCCATGAAGCGTGGACATGTTGACAGTGCTGGATTTTGATGTTTTAGGACATGTTTGGTAAATCTGACATTAGAGATATGTTCACATGTTTTGTTTTTTAGAAACCAATTGTTGGATCATGTTTTTATATTGAAAAAATATGGTTTTATGAGTTTTTAAATTTTAAAAAATTCTGAGCCATCTATTTTTGAAGCCTTATAAAACCTGATCACATGTCAGAATCATACGATCTAAAAGCTTATTTCTACTAAAAAAAGAGCATCTATATCACATCTATAAGCTTGGATTCCAAAAAAAGAACAAAAAAAATTGAAAATTAAGATTGTCCACTCTTATACCAATAAGAGGAACCAATCAAGAGAGAGAGAGAGAAAAGCCTACAAAATTAGCAAGGTGCTAAATGAAACATGCTATTGGATGAAAGACATGGTATTTAAAGCCTAAAAAAGTTATGAAAATTGAAGGCCATTAATTTTTTAACCTTCAGACTCATATGATACAAGAAGTGATTCCTATAAAACAAGTATATAGATCACATCAATATGGTTGGAATTTCCAAAAAAATAAAATTTAATATAATATTTCATTTACCATCGTTCTCATTTATAGGTTTACACACACACACACACACACACACACATATATATATATATATATATATATATATATATATATATATATATATATATATATATATATATATATATATATATATATATATATTGGCTACTAATGAAGGTAATCAACTAATGAGTAGAAATCACTCTATTCTTCAAACATTTTTAATTTTTTGTAGATCGATGTTGCAGATGTTATCTTCATGGTTTGTTTAGTAGAAGACTTGTTTTGAATCATGTGATTATGACAAGTAATTAGGTTTTTAAAGGGTTTCAAAAATCAATGACTCAAAATGTGGCAAAACTTTATAACTCAAAAAATCACATTTTTACATCAGAACAGCATGATTCAAGGCTTGATCCTTAGTAAACAAACTATGTTGAATGCATCTATGTGTTAGATTGAGTCGATATTGAAAAGATAATGATAATGACGATAATGGAGAAGACTCACTCAATAACGATAATAGAGAAACCTACTTTTTCACTCTCACATTTTACGTGAGTGCAGGAATTTATTATGTATTTGTTTGTACAAAGATTACACAAGGATGATAAGAGATTACAATATCAAGGATATTCGGTTATACTATCACATTTTACGTGAGTGCAAAAATTTATGCAGGGATTACACATCAAGGATAATACTATATATCACTTTACACGACAACCGTTATTGATATTAGAGGAACAATTGCATTATCTTTGACTCACACGTTTCACGTGAGTGTGAGTCAATCCTTGATTGGAGGAGTCAGTTACTATATTCAAGGAACCACCAGCTACATTAGAGGAATATTCGTTGGACAAGATGAGTCAGCCTTCAATGTAGGAGACGATTGCTACATTTACGATATTGTTAGCTACATTGGAGGAGTCGATAATGGTGGTCTCATCCTAGAGGATTCTCATGTGATATTGGCGGTTGAGAATTCTTAGTTGAGCTTATTTGTGCACTATGGCTTAGCTTATCATGCCCCCGCAAGCTCAACGAGGGAGCCCACACATTCATCTTGTGACGAAGATTGACGATTTGCGCTAATGGTAGCGGTTTGGTGAGTCCATCTGCTAGCTGGTCATGAGATGAAATAAACTGGACTTGTAGGTGTCACGAACAAAATGAAAATCAATTTCAACATGCTTGGTCAGAGTATGAAAAACAGGATTGGAAGCTAGGTAAAGAGATCCGATATTATTGCACCATAGCATAGGAGGAGGAGGAAACCTGAGTTCACATAGGAGAGAATGCAACCAAAGGAGATCAGAGGCAGCACATGCCAGGGATTTGTATTCAACCTCGTTTCTAGAATAAGCGATGGTCTTTTGCTTGCGGAACGACCGTGAGATTACATTTGGACCAAGAAAAACAATAAAGCCAGCAATAGACTTACAATCATCAGGACAACAAGCCCAATCCACATTTGAGTAGGCATTGAGCCGAAGAGAGGAGGAGAATTGAAGGAGTAGGCCATGATGCAAAGTCTCCTTTAAATATCGTAAGATTCTTTTGACAACCGTCCAGTGAGCATCAGTTAGTTGGTGCATATACTGGCATACCTTATTGACAGCAAAGGCAAAGTCAGAGAGAGTAAGAGAGAGATATTGCAAGCCACCAACGATTCAAAGATAGAGTGTAGGATCCTGGAACAAGGGTGAGCGGTCTTTGGAGAGCTTAGAGGAGGAGCTTATATGGGTAGAGACGGGTTTGGCATCCGCCATGCGGGCTTGCTGAAGTAAAGTGAGAGTGTATAGCCACTGATAACAAGTCACGCCCGCAGGAGAATAGAACACCTCAATGCCAAGAAAATAACTTAGTCACCAGAAATCGTTGATAGAGAAGGCCACACCAAGACGTGAAATAAGATGAGAGATTTCGGCAGATGAGTTGCTTGTGATGATGATATTGTCCACATCGACTAAGATATAAATAATAAGACTGTCCTGCTAAAAAATAAAAAGTAAAGCATCTAATTGAGATATAATAAAACCATGAGAAACTAAGTAAGAGTTAAGGCGTTGGTACTAGGCCCGCAGAGCCTGCTTGATACCATAGATAACACGATCAAGTTTACAAACATGATGAGCAAACTGGAGATGCACGAAGCCAGGCGGTTGGCTCATATAAACATTTTTATCCAGAAAGGCATTATTGAAATCCAGTTGATGAGTGTGACACTTGAAAGCGACTGCAATAGATAGAACCATGCGAATGGTGGTTGGCTTAACAACAGGATTGTAGGTTTCAAAGAAATCAACACCTTCTTCCTGATGAAACCCTTTAACGTCAAGGCAGGCGTTATAACGAGCAATAGAGCCATCAGCATGCCTTTTGATGTGATATACTCACTTAGAGCCTACCACATTCAATTGCGGTTGTGGTGGAACAAGATACCAAGTGCGATTTTGAAAGAGAGCAACATATTCATCTTCCATGGCAGTGCGCTAGTGTGGATGCTTTATAGCTTGATTGTAGGTGGTTAGCTCAGGCTCAATAAGGTGTGCACTAAAAGCAATGTAAGCAGTAAGGTGCAAAGACGCAAAGAAATATTTGAGTTTAAGCGAATCTGTTATGGGACGAGTGACCATGGGATGAATATGAACAGTAAGATGAGCAATGGGCTGGACAGGGATTGACAGGACTGGCATAGGAGAATTGGCCACAGGGTCAAGAGAGGCAAAATCAGCCACAGGGTCAGGACGCAGGGGAAGAAGAGGAATTAGGCGGGTCAGAGGCAGATGAAATAGGTACAAGATTAGAAAAGGGTGAGGGATTAACTAACACCACCATGGGAGAAACACCCCATTGTAGAAGAGCAGACGTCAAGACAGAAGAGGAAAGACTGGGAGGGGCAAAGTGAAACTCATCAAAGAGTACATGACGAGAGATAAAAATGTGAGAGGTAGAGGGATAAAAGTAAATGTATCCCTTATGATAAGGAGGGTAACCAAGAAAGATACAATATTTGGTTTTCAGTTGAAACTTGGTAGAGTTATATGGGTTAATAAGAGGATAGCATACACATCCAAAAACACAAAGGTGATGGTATTCAGGAAACTGGTTTAGAAGAAGTTTGAAGGGTGTTTTGCAATAGAGTACTTGAGTGGATAAAAGGTTGATAAGGTAGATCGCAGTGTGAAAAGCATCAGTCCAAAAGGCATAGGGTAGGGATGCACGACTTAAGAGATTGAGACCCGTTTCTACAACATGCCAGTGCTTTCGCTCAACCAATCTATTTTGTTCAGGCATGTGAGGACAAAAAAAGTGATGAAAAATACCACTACTTTGTAGATAGGTCTCAAATTCCCTATTTGTGAACTCGCCACTATTGTTAGATTGAAAGGATTTGATGAGAAACCTAACTTGACTTTCAACAATAGATTTGAAGCCTTTGAAATAGTCAAATACTTGAGATCTGGTTATTAGTGGAAAGAGCCATGAAAACAAACTAAAATCATCCACAATTAACAGGTAAAAACAAAACCCTTCACATGAGCTAACCGGAGCAGGGCCCCAGACATCGACATGTAAAAGTTCAAGCGGTTGTGAGCTCTTTGGCAGAAAATAGCCAAATGAAAGTTTTCTAGCTTTTCCAACAAGACAGTGTTCACAAACTGAATTACTTTTATTATTAAAAGAAATAGCATTATTAGATTTAAGAAAAGATATAATCTTCTTATTTGCGTGCCCGAGGTGCTAGTGTCACAGATCAAACGTAGTTAAAGATCCTGTATAGGCTGTCATCATCGAGGTTTCACTCGCCTTAATTGGGTAGAGTCCCGTGTTGGTTTTCTATCCCCGAGAAGAATCATGCCTATCTATTGATCCTTAACAAAAAATTCAAAGAGAGTGAATTCAAAAACACAATCATTATCTTTTGTGATTTTTTTCATAGACAATAAATTTTTTGCAATGTCAGGCACATGAAAAGCATTCTTTAAATCAAACTTAGAGTCTTGAGATGATAAAACCAAATCACCAATGTGAGATATATATAACGTCTTACCATTCCAGATCATAATAGAATCGTTGCCCTGATAGGAAGATTTGTTTGCAAGCTGTTGGTCATCTATAGTTAGATGATTGGTGGCACCAATGTTAGGATACCAATGGTCATCCGTTGATTGGTGTAATGACATGGCGAAAAGAACTTTGAAAATATCCCAACAGTTTTTTGCAACATGACCACGCTTACCACAATACTGACAGATGACAGGGCCCCATTGATTGTGAGAGTTATTGAATGGTTGACTAAAATTTCCTGAGAGACCTCTGCTCTGACCACAACTTTGATTTCAACGACCCCTATAGGGGCCACGACAACGACCTCTTCCCCAAGAAACCGTAAAAGTGGTTTGGGAAGATTCTTGATTATATGCTTACTTAGGATGAAGCATAATAACTCTTCTTTCTTGATTAATTAGAATATCATACAAGTCAGCAAACGAGTGACAGGTGGCTACAATGATGACGGAAGCGACAAAGCTCTCATACTCGATGGGGGAGCCCATTGAAAGTGATTTGCACTAGATCAGTGTCATCAACAAGACTATTTGCAGCAGTAAGAGAATCATCCAAAATTTTGATTTTGTTTAGATATGTTTTCATGTCCATGCTTTCTTTCTTAATGAAGGTAAGATCTTTCTTTAGGAGCATAACTCTCAGCGGCGATTGAGAGCCATGAGACTTCTCTAGCACGACCTAGGCTTCTCGTGCAGTCTTGGTTCTCATGATTTGACTAAGTACAAACTCAAAAACTATAGCTTTGATCCAACTTAAGGCAAATTGATCAGACTTGTGCCAAACATGGAACTCGGGGTTTGCCTCATGTTTACCGTCTTCTGAGAGGATAAACTCGGGGGGTTAAGAAGAAGAGCCATCTATAAATTTGAGAAGATCTTGACTCATCATTATTGACTCAAGTTGAGATCTCTAGGGAAGATAGTTTTCTCTGTTCAACTTGATTGATACGAGACTTACTACGGCATTCCACTGGATTGCGGCAATGCTGGAAGCCATTGAAGCACTAGAATGAGCTTCAGGCTTTAATACCATGAAAAGATAACAATAATGACGATAATGGAGAAGACCTACTCAATAACGATAGTAGAGAAACCTATTTTTTCACTCTCACGTTTTACATGAGTGCGTGACTTTATTATGTATTTGTTTGTATAGAGATTACACACGGATGATAAGAGATTACAATATCAAAGATATTCTGTTATGCAGGGATTACACATCAAAGATAACACTGTCACTTTACACTATATCAGTTGTCGATATTAGATGAACAGTTGCATTATCTTTGACTCGCATGTTTCATGTGAGTGTGAGTCAATCATTGATTGGAGGAGTCGGTTACTATATTTAAGGAACCACCAGCTACATTAGAGGAATATCAGCTCGACTAGATTAGTCAGCCTTCAATGTAAGAGATGGTTGTTACATTTAGCTACATTAGAGGAGTCGTTAATGGTGGTCTCATCAGTCATCCTGTAGGATTCTCTAGCTCATTAGTTCGTTAGCTTCATTAGTAGAAAATATTTTCATACGCACTTGGGTATATATATATATATATATATATATATATATATATATATATATATATATAGAGAGAGAGAGAGAGAGAGAGAGAGAGAGAGATGATCGTTCAAAGCCCATCATTGCCTCGTTGGGTGGCTTAGATTTTGACTCAACTCATAACCATAGTGGCAAATATTACAGCTTTCCCAAAAAGTGCAAGAAAAAATACTTAGCAATCTATTTAAACATTTAATATGTTCTGGCATGTTGAATACGTTGTCATATTTTTTTTAAGGTAATACGTTGTCATATTATTGTTTTTGGGCAAAAATAATAAAAACTGATTTTTTTTTAAATCTCTCGATATATATGTTGCAATTCTATTTTTATCATGTATATAAAATGTATTGTTTTTAATATGTATTTCCATAAGTTATTTTTTTTTTAATTTTATTATTTGTTTATTTTGTCAAGATTTTTAACAAAAGCTCGGAAATAAAAATTTATAATCTTATAAAAACCCAACAATCGAGTAATTGTTGTTTTAACTTTTTATTTGTAAGCTCTACTTCTTATCAAAAATAAGAAAAATGATCTATAAGCTCTAGAGGTACAAAATATTTGGAGCCCTTAGACAGGTCCAACTTGGATATGATCCATATTGTCCGTTCAAAGATATTAAGGGCGGTGCGTTTGAGTTTGAGTTGGATCCAGCACAAATATAGTCAGGTCTCTAGAATTGAGTAAGCAAATATAATCGGATCAGGATCAAAAGCGAGCCTAACCAGTTTCATTTTACCTTTCTAACATAAAGATCAATATGTTTAAACTGTTTTCAGCAGATCCAATGCCATAGAGGGGAAGATCCTAATTGGACCATATATAGCTTCACTATGAGAACTGATACGGACTAAGCATGACCTGACCATATCCGACCCGTTTTTCATCCCAATGATGCATCATGATTCATGATTCCTCGTCAAGACCAAGTTCAGAACTGGAAAAAGAAAACAAAATGTTCCTCGTCAAGGGAATGAACCAAAGAGCATTTTTGCCGCATAAAAAGTTAGTAGTAAATTGTTTTCTGACGACTCGGGTTTAAAACCGAGTTGGATAGAAACTTTGCTCATGACATGGGGCTATGGACTGACTGACTCGGTTGATGAGGGCAATGTGTCAGATTAGTGTTAGGAAAACCAAATATATATCCGAGTATGAGCATAAAAATGTCAACTTTAATGTTAATAATGTCATATTGAATTTGACCCAAATAATATGTGGATCCAGTTTGATCTAAGGATGTCAATGGATCAGGTACCAAACCAAATTTGAATCGGATTAGTCGGAAACTATAATCAGATGGAATCCAATTAATAATAGGATTCAGTATGTGTACTATGTACATTTACATAATCTGTATCCAACAGATAATCTGACCCAATTACATATAAAATATTTCTGATTAGCTAATCATATCTGGATTCCACATTGCCTTCTCATCAGACTCCAAGTCTGAATCTGATCAGGCTAGATCCAATCAGATTGAATTTAGTAATACTGAGATCCGATCTTAGTCTAACCCGTTTACATCCTTGCAGGCATCCAACTCAACCGGGATTGGGCTGAGTATTTTGTATGCATTTTAAGTAAAAGTATTATATTTTTAAATACCCTATAAATTACCTGATTAGGGTTTGAAGTTTTATTTTATCGAGCAGACATAACTCTTACCCAAACCCAAATAGGACTATTTGTTATTTGGGTAGGTTCGGGTGTTGTACTTTGATAGATCGGATACCCAATCCTTTACAGCTCCAGTGATCACGAAACTCATGAGAGTCATGACCAAACTCCTAAATGACTTGGTTGATACGCAGCCGTATGAAGCGGTTTGCTGAACCGAGTCGAAACGGTGACGTTGGTGTGGCATTGTTTGTCCTTGACTGAAAATGAAAGGGCTTTCTGGTAATTAGAACGAAATCTGTCACTTTTCACACTGTTCCAGGCAAATTCAATTTCCCACGCACACACCCTGCCCTTGACACCCGATCCAACTTCATTTAATCGCCGATTTATTGGTATTGTAGGTGTTAAATGGATCGGAGTCGACCTTTGATGCAATTACGATATGTTATAGTTTGGAGTTGGTTCTTAGGATAGTTCTTGATGCAACTTGGTCGGTTCAATTGAACTTCCTATGACGCTTTGGCTGGTCAAGCATGGATTCAAATGGATTACATTCAGGCCTGATCCGAATCCAAAACTGAATTTTAGGCATCAAGTCGGAATCCAAATCTAAGCTGAACTAAATCTGACTGATTAAATCGCCGATTCATTGTGAAAGAATTCGTTTGTCTCTGTCTTCTTCAGTTCTGTCTCTGTATGATCATGGTACTTCATTTTCGACTGCTTCAAAGCTCTCTCTCTCTCTCTCGATCTCGAATGGTGTTTGCTAAGTTGAGTTAGAAGAGAGAAGAGACTCTCTCTCCGAAGAAGTGAAACCTTTTTCTCTCTCTCTGAATGGAAGTGCGAGTTCAAATATCTTAGGTCAGTGAAGAAGAAGGAGAGCAGAAAGAATCAACAACTGTTATAGAAGGAAACAAGCCAGTAAGAAGCCTCTCATTGCATTCCACAAAGCCCACAAGCTGAAGCTAAAGTGCTAAACGGTAAGCACACACACAAACAAACACCCATACAGGCAATACACATGAAGCCCCACCACCCCCTCTTTTTCCCCCTCCTCATCTTCCTCACCACCACCTTCCTCCTCCTCTTCCCCACCACCTCCCTCTCCTCTGACGGCCGCGCCCTCCTCTCCCTCCTCCCAACCGCCCAGCTCTCCGACCCCATCCTCACCTCCTGGAACCCTTCCCAGCCAACCCCTTGCTCCTGGCAGGGCGTCACCTGCTCCCCCGACGGCCGCGTCACCTCCCTCAGCATCCCCTCCACCTTCCTCAACTCCACCCTCCCCCCACTGCTCTCCTCCCTCACCTCCCTCCAGCTCCTCAACCTCTCCGCCACCAACCTCTCCGGCACCATCCCCCCCGAACTCGGCGACCTCCCCTCCCTCCGCCTCCTCGACCTCAGCTCCAACGCCCTCCTCGGCTCCATCCCCTCGCAACTCGGCCGCTTGGCCTCCCTCCAGATCCTCCTCCTCAACTCCAACCGCCTCTCCGGTCCCATTCCCTCCCAGTTAGGCGATCTCTCCCACCTCCGCATCCTCTGCCTCCAGGACAACGACCTCAACGGCACCGTCCCCGCGGAGCTCGGCCGGATACCCTCCATGGAGCAGTTCCGCATCGGCGGCAATCCCCAGCTCTCCGGCTCCATCCCGCCGGAGCTTGGGAACTGGGGTAATCTCACCACCTTCGGCGCCGCCGCTACCGGCCTCTCCGGCCCCATCCCCGCCACCTTCGGCCGCCTAGCCAACATGGAGACGCTCGCTTTGTACGCCACTGGCGTCTCCGGCTGGATACCCGGCGAGCTCAGCAGCTGCGTCTCCCTCCGGAACCTGTACCTCCACATGAACCAGCTCTCGGGCCCTATCCCACCGGAGCTCGGCCGGTTGAAGCAGCTGACCAGCCTGTTGCTGTGGGGGAATTCGCTCGAGGGGCCGCTGCCGGCGGAACTGTCGAACTGCTCGTCGTTAGTGGTGCTCGACGTCTCGACAAATAAGCTCTCCGGCGCTATTCCGCAGGAGCTGGGTGGGCTCGCGGCGCTGGAGCAGCTGCACCTGTCTGAGAATTCCTTCAATGACTCTGTTCCGTGGCAGCTCAGCAACTGCACCAGCTTGACTGCATTGCAGTTGGATAAGAACATGCTCAGCGGTGTGATTCCATGGCAGATTGGCAATCTCAAATTTCTGCAGAGCTTCTTCTTGTGGGGCAATCTCATTCATGGTAGTATACCTCCCAGTATAGGAAATTGCAGTGAATTGTATGCGCTGGACCTCTCTAGGAACAGGCTCACTGGTTCAGTTCCTGAGGAGATATTTGGACTCAAGAAGCTTAGCAAACTTCTCCTGCTCGGAAATTTGCTCTCCGGCAGGTTGCCGAGTAGAGTCGCGGACTGCAAGACGCTGGTCCGGCTCAGGCTCGGAGAGAACCAACTCTCCGGTGAGATCCCGCCTGAGATCGGAGAGCTTGAGAACCTGGTCTTCCTCGATCTCTACTCGAACAAGTTTTCGAGCAGTTTGCCCGGCGAGATCTTCAATATTTCAGTGCTCCAATTGCTAGATGCATCGGATAATCTCTTGACAGGAGAGGTGCCGAGCGAGCTCGGCCGATTGTTCAATCTGGAGCAGCTTGACCTTAGTCACAATAGGTTTAGTGGGGAGATACCGGCAAGTTTCGGGAACCTGAGCTACCTGAACAAGCTCAATCTGAACAATAATTTGATGTCTGGCTCGTTGCCGAAGGTGGTGAAGTACTTGCAGAAGTTGACTCTGTTGGACTTGAGCTTCAATGGGTTCTCAGGCTTGATCCCACCGGAAATTGGCGCGATCACCAGCTTGACAATTAGTTTGGACCTTAGTTGGAACAATTTCAGCGGCGAAATCCCAATGGAGATTGCTGGATTGACTCAGTTGCAGTCATTGGACCTGTCACATAATTCACTTTCCGGTAGTATCAAAGTGTTGGGGAGACTAACCAGCCTAACTTCATTGAATATTTCATTCAACAATCTCTCTGGCCCCATTCCAGTGACACCGTTTTTCCGGACGCTTTCAGCAAATTCGTTCCTCAGCAACCGTGGACTATGTATGTCATTTGATGGTGAGTCGTGTTCTTCAGCTCAAATTCGCACAGCTGGCCTTAAATCAGCGAAAACGGTCGCTCTGGTGTGCGTACTGCTGGGGTCCTTCACTCTAATAGCTTTTTCTACTTGGATTCTGATATCCAAGTACAGGAAAACAATGGCAGATAAGAGATCCGCGTTGTGTTCGTCATCTTCGAGTATCGAGGATTTCTCGTTTCCTTGGACGTTCATCCCATTCCAGAAGCCAAATTTCACCATTGACAACATCTTAGAATGTCTAGTTGATGAAAATGTGATTGGGAAAGGGTGCTCGGGGATCGTTTACAAAGCAGAGATGCCCAATGGAGAAGTGATCGCCGTGAAGAAGCTATGGAAATCGAAGAAGGAAGAAGAAGAAGCCTTTGATGCATTTGCTTCGGAGATCGAGATCCTGGGACACATTCGGCATCGGAACATAGTGAAGCTCTTGGGCTACTGCTCAAATAAATGTGTGAAGCTTCTGCTCTACAACTACATATCTAATGGCAATTTGCAGCAATTGCTGCAAGAGAACAGGAACTTGGACTGGGAGACGCGCTACAAGATTGCCGTAGGATCGGCACAGGGACTGTCTTACCTTCACCATGATTGTGTACCTGCAATACTTCACAGAGATGTGAAGTGCAACAACATACTGCTAGATTCAAAATATGAGGCGTATTTAGCAGATTTTGGTCTCGCAAAGCTCATGAACTCCCCGAATTTCCACCATGCTATGTCCAGAGTTGCTGGCTCTTATGGCTACATAGCTCCAGGTAGAGCTCCCTCTGTTCTTTGGTTCCCTTCTGTCTCCAAATTGATTAGTTTTCATGAATTTTCCATGTTTTTTTGTTTTTGTTTAGTTATTTGTTCTGTGAGAAAAGTTTCAGTACATTTCTTGAAATGGGGATCATAGAGATTACATTGACGGCATTGTCTCAGATGATAAACATTGTTTTGACAATACTTGGAAGTTTTCTGATAATCAGGAATAATAAATTTGTGAAGTGTTTGGACATCTTCTAGACCTGTTAAGCAATGGCTTACATTTATTTCATTACACATCTATCACCTATTTGTTCAGAATCTTCTGATGCTTCTCTGTAGAATGTTGACAGAATCTCTCATTTCGTTGTTGTTATAGTATTATAATAGCAGCTATCATGGTAATAATTCTGATGTTGTATTTGGATAATTTTGCAACTAGCTGTATCTAATTTTCTATTTAGTCAGTTATATTCATAACATTGACACAAATTTTGATGCTTGGCAACACTGTACAGTAGTGAGCCTTCAGATATTTGGGTTTTTTATGTTTCCATTAGCTGATTCCAATAATCATACACTGGAGATTTCATTGTACATAACTATGTCTAGTGGTAATTGTGCAGCATTGAATTGATTGGTCATTTTGCCTTTTAACATTTTTACATCCAACTGTGGTTATCTCTCCTGCAGAGTATGGTTATACCATGAACATTACAGAGAAGAGTGATGTGTACAGCTATGGCATAGTACTGCTGGAGATATTGAGTGGCCGAAGTGCCGTGGAGCCATGGGTGGGTGATGGTCTGCACATAGTGGAGTGGGTGAAGAAGAAGATGGGAAGCTTCGAACCCACGACAAACATATTGGATCCGAAGCTCAGAGGCTTGCCAGACCAGATGGTGCAGGAGATGCTTCAGACACTGGGCATTGCAATGTTGTGTGTAAACACTTCACCGTCAGAGAGACCAACCATGAAAGAGGTGGTGGCCTTGTTAATGGAGGTGAAGAGCCCACAGGAAGACTGGGGGAAGAATTCACAGCCCCTCATCAAAACATGATTGGAAAAGGAGTTGCTTGACATTACCAAGAGTGGCAAATTCATTCTCCAAAAAAAGTGGCAAATTCAAAAAACAGTTGTGTGGTAGCCCGATCCTTTGTTTATACAGTTTGAGGAATTTCGAAATCCTTTTGGATGGATTTTATGAATTTTCTTTTCTTCTTCTTTTTAATGCTAAGCTTTATAATTGAAAGTAATCCTGGGTACAATCTCGAGATACATGTGTGCAATTTATTGGGTGACCAAAGACATGGTGTTATATACTTTATGTAGTCTGGTATGCAATGCAAGTTTGGATTGCATATCAATCAGGCCCAAGTCAGTTAGTTAGTTTTGGTAGGTGTTTACTAGACTGGGTTCGATAACAAATTTGGATCTATTAATAGTTCTTCAAGCTCGCATCTGAGGACGATGTGAATGTAACATGACTGATTTTAGTCAACTTTAGATCCAAAATGTGGATATTTGAACTCTCTAAGGGGTGGATGTTGGACATAACGGATTGGGTGACCCGGTTTGACACCATTAATGGGGCCACATAATGGGGTGGGAGTTAAGTGAATGTGGAGAGACCACATTCACGTAACTGCATCTTCCCCCCATTATAAAGGGGGGTAGGCTGCCATGAAAATGATGAGAGATTCATAGCTATTAGCCTACCCCATATACTACATAAGGTTTATGTGGTTTAGGGTCCTGCTCACCGTTGACCTTAGGCCTGGGCTCATTGTGGGCATCGATCGACTGAGGAGAACGCTGAACACCTGCACTCGCACGTCATGGCATCTTCAGGTACGTTTCTGTGTATCTTTTTGCTTGATACGCCAACATTGAGTTATGGGCTCATGGCCCACGCATTTTGCTGCGCATGGGTGCGTGTAGGGCTTTCTGGCGTTTGTTGTGACTGCCATCGTGGGGTGAGGTAAGTTGCTGGTTGACAATGTTTGTTGTTGTGGAGCGACTGTAACAGATTGAGCCTGTCGTTGTGGGGCGACATGGCTCACCTGTATTTAGAAAATGGTCGCCTAAACTCTGGTGATTGTTGCCATGGGGTGACAGAGTTTCCCGGCAGACCCGATCCAATTTTTGTCTTTTGTTTGTCGTTGAAATGGTTTTCTGAGAAACCAGTGGTCGTCGGCGATTTCACCTGTAGCACTGGATGAAGGTCGCCGGTTGCTGGTAACTGTCGTCGTGGGGCAAAAATATTTTTCTTTTTGACAACTCATCACTGTGAGGCGACGTGGCTCGTAGGTTAATGGTCGACCATCGCCGACATCAACAGAAGATTAAAAAAAAAACAATGGATTGCATTTTACTTGCACCGTCGGGTTGTAGGATGGTCTGTCGGTGCCGAGCTTGCCGCGGGATGTCGTTGAGTGGGGGGGGGGGGCTTTTGTCATCCGGCGACATGCGACATCTGAAATCTTCATTTTCTTTGTACTTGTGACCATCGGGCTGCAAGGGGTTTCGCCGGAAAGAGGGGTGTAGGCAGCTGCTAGCTGTCGTCCTTGCCGGAATCGCTTGATCTACCAGGGGTCGCCGCCTCACCGACCGACGATGTCCCCTGTCACTAGATGCGCCAATCAGGGATTCTAGAACTCTTTACCTTTCACCGACGAGGTTAGGAAAGAGGGATGATGGCCATCGAGTTCTCGTCAGAATGCATCATTGGAGATTGTTGGTCACCGTCGTCGTCGTCATTTTTGGACGGTCGTTGTTTTGGCAACGTGAGTAGTGGTCATTCAGATTCTGAGAAACCAAATATGCACCCTTTTATTTAGGACTTTTCGATTCTGGGTAACCCGGGTTGGACAGAGCATTCTGACCTAGTGACAGGCCCAATTCAACCCATTTTGGGTGGATCAGGTCTGCCGTTTCTATTGGATCATACCCGAACCTATAATGGTTTTGGGTCTGGGTCTGATCTGGAAAGCCTGAATTATGTTTGGATCGGATCTGACCCGAGTCTAGTTTGGATCAGATCTGACCCAAACCCTGTCTGAACCCGGTTGGACCAAGGCTTCAGCAGAGTTCTGATCTTGTTTAGATCTGGATCCATTTAGGGTTTGGGTCAGTGATCAGATCTGACCCGGTCGGATCAGAATTGGACTCATTTGGTTCTAGGTTTGGTCTGATCCGGTTGAATTGGGTTAAGATTCAGAACTATTTAGATCAGATTATGATCCAAACCCATCATATATTCGGGTCTGAATCTAATCTGTAAGACTCAGATCCAATTTTGGATCGGGTCAAACCCGAATCCTCTTTGGATCTGATCAGACCCGGATCCTATTTGTATCCATAACAGGGTCTAGATATTGTTTACACCTGAACCAGGTCATGGACCAATACGACCCTTTTTTAGACCGATTCAGAGCCTTTTTTGACCGGTTCTTTCCATTTTTTCACCGGTTTCGATATGCTAAGATCATGTTTTCATAAATATATGAAGATACAAAGATTTTGATATATGGTTATAGGGTTTTATGAACTTTTTGTTCATAATTGGTACTGGTTCAGAACCTTTGATGACCGATTTAGGGTCGTTTCAGGCCGGTTCAGGGCATTTTAAGAAAGGTTTCAACTTGTGGACCCTGGGTTTTATCCAAATAAGTTTGCTTTTGTTATTTTTCATGCTTTATAAAGTATTTATTGTATAGAAAGCATGACTTATGCATATTAATTTATGTGTTATACGATGGTTAAGTTATGCATGAAATATGACTAAATTCATGACAATTAGTTTATGCATATTAGTTGAAGCATGGATTTGTATTTTGTCATGAATACACATGCATTAAAATGTGTGCATGGGCGTGCTCTATAATACGAATATATTTTTAGTAAAAGATCTTGATTAACCGATTCATGTAATCACCAAAGTGATCTGAGTTGTGTTGATTAAAGATTCTTTAGATCGTATTAAGATTTGTTATTATAATTGTGTGTGATATTATGAAACATCGATTCTACCCAAATGTAGGTTGTTGTGTTCCAAATTCACCTAGGGTGTTATAGTAGATGTGTATTCCAACTCATGAAGCATGTTCGTACCCAAAGGTACAATGTTGAATTGCCTCTGGTTATATGATCTGCTAGTTTCCCCAACTAAAGTCATTTTCTTATGAATTGAAGAGACTGAGCAACTATGAGTATTGTCGTTTCCACCAAAGTGGAACGATAATGTCTAAACTATGCTTGTCTCAGAAAATATAAAAATAAAGGGTCTCAATTTTACCTTTTCAACACGAGTCTCGTTTGAGCAATAATAGTAATGTCTTATTGTATCAGGTTCCTTTCTTATCGATGGTTCTAGTAATATCTCTCTTTTGGACGGATTAAATTTTCTGATTAAAAAGAAATTGTGTTATTCACTTTGAGCCATATGAATCTATATCTGACCCTTAGAATTGACGAACCTCCCACTCTTACAGAGCAGAGTACAACCGATTAAAAGGTTGCCTTTGAGAAGTGAGAGTGCTCGAATAGACTTAGCCTGTTACTTTTGCAATCTCGAGTGGCTAAGAATATTTGAGGCGTCATTGCTCACTGCAGAACAGTGAAAGAATTTTTGAGAGCTATTGATGCTCAATTCGTCACTTCTAATAAGGCAAGTGCCAGTGCACTCATGTCCAAATTAATGTCTATGAAATATTTTGACGACAATCACATTCGACAATATATTTTAAAAATGAGAAATATTGTTACTCAACTAAATGATATGAAGTTCACCATCTCTGACTCCTTTTGGTCCATCTGATCTTAACCTTGTTACCTACTGAGTATGGACCATTCAAAATCTCTTACAACATACATAATGATGAGTGGTCTTTTAATGACCTCTTGGCTAAGTGTGTTGAAGAAGATGAGAGATTGAAGGATGGGTGGGTGCCAAGTGTACATATAGCCTTTCATAAGAATAAACAGAGGTTGAGGCTAAAAAAAAACTCCTTTAAGAAGAAGAATCAGAATAAAGTCGTTGGGGAGAGCTCAAACTTTCAGGCGAAAGCTAAATCTCAGTCAGGAGGCTATTCTATAAAGTGTTTCTTTTGCAAGAAGAAGGGGTATAAGAAGGTGGACTGTTTGAAGTATAAGAAGTGACTCAAAAATAAAGGTAATGAGTCATTTGTTTTTCATTAGTGCAATTTAATTAATGTTCTATTGCATAGTTGGTAGATTGGTTTTGTTGTCACGGTACACATTACCAACTCTTTGCAGGCATTTCTGAACAAGAGAGAACCAACAGAGCATAAAAGAAGCATCTTCTCAAGAAATAGGATGTGTTCGCATGTGAAGAACGTTGGTACCTGTAGAATTGTGTTGGAGTCGGGATTCATATTGGATTTGGTCGATACATTCTATTTTCATCTTATAGTCGATACATTCTATGTTTCAATTTCAAAACTTGGTAGATTGATTTTGGTGTCACGGTACACATTACCAACTCTTTGCAGGCATTTCTGAACAAGAGAGAACCAACAGAGCATGAAAGAAGCATCTTCTCAAGAAATAAGATGTGTTCGCATGTGAAGAACGTTGGTACCTGTAGAATTGTGTTGGAGTCGGGATTCATATTGGATTTGGTCGATATATTCTATGTTTCATCTTATAGTCGAAACCCGATTTCAATTTCAAAACTTGATAAGTTTGGCTTTATATTTAAATTTGAAAATTTTAATCTTATTATTATGAAAAATTCAATGAATATAGGTTCTATATATATGTGTGATGGTTTATATCGATTAAGAACCAAATTTCAAATTCGGAAATCTCACACCATTGAGAATACAATGATTGACAATAAACGTGACCTAAAGGATGATCAATCCTATCTGCTTTGGCATCGAAGGTTAGGACATATCTTGAAAGAGAGAGTCTAAAGACTCGTGAAAGAGAGAATCCTTGGATCCCTTGATTTCATGAATATAGAGTCATGTGTTGATTGCATAAAGGCTAAGCAATCTAACACGTATAAAAAAGATGTCAAACGTAGTAATAGAAAGTTGGAGATAGTGCATAAGGATGTTTGTGACCCTTTTCATTGTGTTATACGGGTGAAAAGTATTTTATCACCTTTATAGATGATTACTCATGGTATATGTATCTCTACTTATTATTTAAAAAATCAAAAGTTTTTTAAGTTTTTAAAAACTTCAAGAAAGAAGTAGAGAAACAAACTGATAAAGTTATCAAGGTTGTCGAGTCTAATAAAGGTGACCAATATTATGGTCATTTCACTAAGATTGAATAAAAAGAAGGGCCATTAGTGCAGTTTCTTAAAGAGGAAGGCATTGTACCTCAGTATATCATGCCTGATATTGCTTACCAGAATGGTGTAGCTGAAAGAAGAAACCTTACGCTTAAGAAAATAGTTCAAGTGATGTTGAATCACTCAGACCTTCTTTTGACCTTATAGGGTGATGCTCTTAGGACAACAATGCATATTTTGAATAAGGTTCCTACAAAGATTGTTTAAAAGACTCTTTACGAGTTATGGATAGGTAAAAAATCTTTTTTTATCATATATGTGCATATGGAGATGTTCAACTAAAGCTAAGTTGTATAACTCACATATAAAAGTCTTAGAACATAGGACAACTAGTGGATTTTTTATTTGTTATCCAGAAAGGTCAAAGGGCATTAGGTTTTATTGTCCATCTCATATACCAAAGATAGTGAAAACAAATAAAGCAAGATTTCTTGAAAATGGTTCTATTGTGATAGATGCATCTCAAAATATTGATTTTGAGGAATCGCAGAAATGAGGTTCTACACCTACTAATGATAAATACCTGATTTTTCCTATCATTATTCCTTTAGATAATGTAAGAGAAAATCTAATCAATGAACATCAATCCCAATTAGAGTCAGTTATTAATGAGAATATACAACAACAACAAGATACAAAGGCTCATTTTGAACCACCTATAGTACCTGTATGGAGATCTACAAGAATCAGAAAATCTGCTATCTATCCAGACTATGTAGTATATTTGCAAGAGTCTAATGATTTCATAGGCATTGATGAAAATTCTTTTACATTCGCAGAAGCCATTGAAAGTGAAAGATCAATACATTTGATTAATGTCATGAAAGAAGAGTTTGACTTTATGGCAAAGAACCAAGTGTGGGATATTGTACCTCGACCTGATAGAGTTAGAGCTGTTGGTTGTAAATGGGTCTATAAGACAAAAATACATTTTAAAGGTCATGTGGAGAGGTACAAGGTTACGCTTGTTGCAAAAGGTTTCACACAGATAGAAGGCATTGATTATAATGAGACTTTTTCTCATGTCTCAACTAAGGAATCATTGAGGATAATCATGGCTCTCATAGCTTATTTTGATTTAAAGCTACATCAGATGAATGTCAAAACTGCCTTCTTGAATGAGAATCTGGGCGAGGAGGTATACATGCAACAACCTCCTGGTTTCAGTATAGATGACTCGAATAATTTAGTTTGTAAATTGAAGAAGTCAATTTATGGACTTAAACAGGCCTCCCGCTAGTGGTATAAATAGTTCAATCAGGTAATTATGAACTTTGGATTCAGTGAAAACATTGTTGATCAGTGCATTATATAAAGACTAGTGGGAGTAAGTTCACAATTTTGGTTTTATATGTTGACGATATTCTTCTTATGACTAATGATTTGAGTTTACTACATAAGACAAAAGATTTTCTTTCCTCTCATTTCGATATGAAGGACATGGGTGATGCCACTTATGTCCTTGAAACTGAGATCCATCGTGACAAAACTAAGGGTGTCCTTGGCATCTTTCAGAAATCCTATATCTTTAAGTTTATTAAAAAGATATGGGATGAATAATTGTTCTCCTAGTTCGGCACCAATAATGAAAGGGGATAAATTAAGCTTAAAGGATTGTCCTCAAGATGATATTACAAAAGTTCAGATGACAGGTGTCCCATATGCTTCGGCAGTTAGGAGTTTATAATATGCGTAGACCTACACTCAACCTGATATAACATTTGTTGTGAGAACGCTTGGTAGTTATCAGTTAAATCCAGACATTATGCACTGAAAGGCAGCGAAGAAGGTCATGCGTTATTTATAAGAAACGAAAGACAATATGTTGATTTACACGAAAGCTGACCACCTAGAGGTTGTTGGATACTCCGATGCAGACTTAAGAGGGTGTATTGATAGTAGAAAATTTACTACTGGATTCATTTTCTTATTAGCGGGTGGTGCTATCTCATGGAGAAGTGGAAAACAATCTACCACTGTTGTTCATATCATGGAGGCAGAATTTGTTGCTCTATACGAGACTTTGTCACAAGCCATTTGGATAAGAAACTTCATTATAGGTCTTGGTATTGTGGAATCTATTGAGAGACCACTAAAGATCTTTTGTGATAATGAAGCAGTTGTATCCTTTTCAAATAATAACAAGAACTCAACCTCGTGTCGACACATGGAGTTAAAATACTTTGTTGTTAAAGAAAGAACTGAGAATCATCTGGTATGTATTGATACAATTGGGATGAAGAAAATGACTGTGGATCCCCTTACTAAAGGGCTAGCACTGAGATTGTATTCCCAACATGTAAAGGAGATGTGTCTTTTTTATTCTTTCTGATGTATGACAATACATTATGTGATCACATTTGTGTATATGAATTTGATTCTCTATGGCTTTGTATATTGTTAATTTTGCATAAATGATCTCTTATATGGGTTAGAGTGAATAACAAAATAACAATATTAAAGCACCAATAGAATAGGTAAGAGACCAACTTATTCATAAAAGTAATTTTAACATGCTAAAACACTGAAGGTGAATTATAGTATAGTACATGAAAATATGGCATTTCATAAAGGAGTATTCATCTCCATGACTTATATGATTCATTCTTGTAATAAAGGGTAACATGTGAACCTACATAAAGAATTAAATCGAGATAACAGTATAAACCTCAATTTAGTGTACTTTTAGTGTCAATGGTCAAGTGAAAGAATGTTGGACATAACAGATTTGGGTCCAACCCATTGGGTGGCCCATTTTGACACCATTAGTGGGCCACATAATGGGGTGTTAGTGGGTGAGAGTTACGTGAATGTGGAGAGACCATATTCACGTAACTGCTTCTTTCTCCCATTATATAAGGGGGTAGACTGTCATGAAAATGATGAGAGATTCATAGCTATTAGCCTACCCCATATACTACATAAGGTTTATGTGGTACAAGGTCTTGCTCACCGTCGACCTTAGGCTTGGGCTCATCGTGGGCATCGATCGATTGAGGAGAACGTCGAACACCCGCACTCGCACGCCACGACATCTTCAGGTATGCTTCTATGTATCTTTTTGCTTGATGCGCCAAGAGTGGATTCATGTTGAAACAGATACATCTAATGTAAAACCTGTAAGTTTTGAGAGTAATGAATAAATAAAGTAAATATCTTTATGTTTGAGTTAGAAATTTGTTATGGCTTTTAAATTTCATTCTTTTGGTGTATTGCATGTTCATTTGCTCATTTCTAGCCAATAAGGGTAGAATTAACATTTATAAAATTATTTTTGGCATTTAACTATTTGTTTTATTTTATTTATAATCATATATATATATATATATATATATTATGGTGTTTATGAACTATTTGAGTGATTTCAGAGAGTTTTGAAGCTAACTAGATGTATTTAGATGTTATATCTTTGCTTATAATCATAGGGGCATTTCGGTCATATATTAATTAAACGGCTATTTTATTTTAATATAATACTTAATAAAATATTGCCAAAATACATATTTAACAGAAATTTGATAAGTTATAAACACATTTCAAAGTTTAAAAAAAATATAAATTGGATTTTTAATGAGAACTTGTTTTCCAAGTGGGTTTGGTCCCAATGGTTGTATGTCATATTTTTTTTATGTAAGCTATCGTTAGTTATTTACTAATAACCTTTTTCAAAATGATATATCTATGTACAAAAACCGCATGATAAAATTGTATAAACATGAGAGAAAGAATATCTATTTGCAATAGGCCAAATATATAGTTGAGGAGGAAGAGAGGGTTGAGGCGTAGGAAGAGAAGATATCGAACGATGAGGTGCCAGATGGCGATGAGAAGTTAGCTAAGCTCTAGACAATCCTGAAGAGTATACATTGATGGTAATATATTTATTTTTGCAATAAAAATATAGATATAATTTTGATATAATTAACAAAAACTTTGATGTCATTTGGATACAAAGTTCATTCATGGTTATATTTAAAAACTTTGTTGTAATTTTGCATGTTATGTTGGCAAAATTTATAGTTGTTCTGTCATGTTTGTTGATAAATTTTAATTGTAAATTTTAAAAGTTTTGTTTATATGTATTGTTAAATTGTTAAACAGACAGATTTATTTTGTAATAGTAAACTGTAAAGCAAAAATATCACATATTTGATAAAATTTCATACATAAATTAAAAAAATTATATATTTTGAAGAAAAATTGCATATATACATGCAAATTTGCATAAAAATTTTGCACATAAGGAAGAAATTCGCTTATGTATGAATTTGTATTGAAAAATTACATATTTAGTTAAAAATTCACATATTTGGGAGAAAATTCACATGTTTTGTATACGTGCAAATTTTCCATCATTTTGAACACAAGGAGAAAATTTACTTATTTTGAAAAAAACTCATATGTATATGTGCACATTTCTCATCTTTTTTCGAATATGAAGTTGTTCATATGTTGCATTCATTTTATTCTTTCACAAAATGAAGTTGCTTATGCATTGCATTCATTTCAATCTTTCATGAAATGAAGTCTCTCATACATTGCATTCTTGTTATGCATTCATAAAATAAAGTTGCTCATATATTGCTTTCATATTATTCTTTCATAAAATAAAGTTGCTCATACATTGCATTCATGACATTATTTAACAAAATGAATGAATAGTAATATATTGCATTCATTTTGTTCTTTCACAAAATGAAGTCACTTATACATTATATTCATTCTATTTCACAAGAATGTTGCTTCTCATTGTCACTTTAATGAAAAAAAATAAAGTATATGCAAAGATACCTTCATCTCTTAGGCCTCAAAAATACTACACATCAATGTATCTTTGACGAAGAAAAAACACAGTATATCATCATTTATTATACACTCTATGTTGTTCTTCTATTTTTTTTATACTACCTATATCATGTGATTGAATGCTAATTGTGAGATACACCAACTCTGTGATGATGGATAGAAAATACAATATATCATCAATTTTACGTCATCATCATCCAACATATTTATCTAACTATCATTGTTCATTAAAACTACAAACCCTCCATCGATTCTACATCATCATCGTTTATGTTCTTTATGATGAAAATGAATTTTCAAATGATCAATTACAACACTTACAAATAACTTGCAAACTTTTTGTTTTCTATTTTACCCATACCATAAGATGCTTTTACAGGTAAAACTCATTGTCTATGATTTTTCATCAATAAAGTGTCATCGATCTTCTCACCACCGATGCTTGGCCCGGAGAAAATGTCAATAATTTTCTATAGATTTGATATCATAAAAACCTTAGTTTATGTGAAATCATAACTTTGCTTTTATATTATGCTAGTACAGAAACATTGATTTTAATGCTTGCAAAATTCTCACACTAATTTTTTTTTTTAAAAATTCGCAAACATTTCAAGAATTTCACAACCACCAACACGAAACTCTTGACAAAATTCACATTTTAATCGCCTATATATACAAGTAAATTTACATGTTAAAACAGATTCTCACATTGCTTAAAGTTCACATAATGCGAAATTTCGTAAATTTTGTAAACTTTTCATTAATTCTGCATTGAAAGTAGACTTTTGTAACCACTAACGTAAAACTCTTAACGAAATTCATAATCTAATAGCTTATATGTATATATACTTAAATTAACACGCTAAAATATAATTTTGCATTGTTATAAGTCGCCAACATGCAAAAGTTTATGAATTTCATAATTTTTTTATGAATTCCACATCTAAAGACAGACTTTTGCAATTACCAACGCCAAACTCTTGATGAATTTCAGAAGTAACAAACTTTTGCAAGCAGCGCCACGCCATTAGTACCATTTATAACAAATTCATGATTTCTGCAAAATATAATGAACATTTTTATTTTTATTGAGATTTAGAGAGACGACAGTGTTGCGACAACACACAAAAATGGAGAGATATTAGCATGTGATAAGGGTAAAAATGTCCTTTAAAAAGTCAGTAACCTCCAAAATTGAACATGGGAATTGGGACGCATTTCTTAATTTGTGAAGCATTTGAAAAAACGCATCAAATCTGTCTCACAGTACAGCCATTTTCCTTATTTTGAAAGTAACACAGTTAAAAATATCATGATAAAATAATTGTCACCTTTGTTTATCTTTCATGCACATATGGTTCCTGAGAAGTAATAAGACGTATAAAATTTTAGACGGCAAGATGTTGATGACGTGGTATGTGGTTGTCAATGAATTGAATTTTGTCCGATATTCTACAGAGTTCGGTTTAAGCTAAAACCATATCCGATTTATAATCGGATGCAGATATGTTTCGATGTTTTGCTACTGAATCTGAAAAATATCCGAATTTGACAGATATCTGAATCCGTTCCTTTAAAGGATCTGGTATGAGCTTTTCACCATCTGAATGAATTCGAATCTGTTTTAGCCAAAATCCAGTTAGTAGAATATGGTATTAGCCACATCCTATCCGAATCTGAACCGTTTACCTCCTTATGGGCATGGGTAGGCCTACATGAATTATGATGTAGATATATGCCACCTACAACAACTAATGGTGCAAATCGGTCAGAATTGAAACCGAATCCGAGTTACATCGTTGGATATATATATCCCAACACTAGTTGGATTTGAAACAAAATCTCAAATCCATGTTGATTTCCAATAAATGTATATGGTCAGGATTATATCAAAATTGAATCTGGGACCCATCTCAAAATCGTACTTGAACTCAAATGAAAACCGAACCCACTCTTCAAAGGTTTAGGCACAATATCAGCTCAAATGAGTATTCATATTCGAGCCATTTTTCATCCCTACCTGTAACCAACACATGTACCTTTGTGAATGCGGTATGAATGCACCCTAAACCTACCCATATCCAAATCTACATGTTTTCTAAGCTTTCAGACACATGTCGTGTCAAGATGGACCCAATACTAGATCCATATTTAGAAAAGCAAGTCCAGCTCTGTATAGTGTATCCAGACTCAACTCAAGATTTCATAGTATAGTTTTGGATCAGAATAAGACACTCTTTGGTACACGATCCACTGATAAAAGATCAATTGTATCATTCATGTCCATTAACTGAAACGGGTCCGGTTAGACCTGGTTCTAACCAAACTCCAAACATATTTATGTGCCTGATTCTTACCAGGATCGTGAATTAACCTATGGCTGGCAAACACGCTGAGCAAGACGAGCTCATCATTTCTTGTAGTGAGCCAAGCTGAGTTCGAGCCTTAGTTAGACAAGCCGAATTCGAGCTGATTTGTTTATATAAAAAATACATTGTTTTAGAGCTGAAAGAAATAGGATAACCAAAACATATTTCTTACCACCTAACGAGCTTAACAAGAGATGCCACGAGCGGCTCGGCCTGTTTCCCAGCCCTAACTAAACCTGACCCAGATTAAGATATACTTTATCAGGATACAGCAATATGGTTCTGAGCCAATAGTAAACAGGGTCGGATCTACGACCCGATTTGCATGCTTAGAGTGCCCAGTTAAGCATATGGTAGAGGGGGTGTTCGGCATATTTCTAAAAATTTGGTGCTGGGTTTCAAAATCCAAAAAGAGAGAGGGGTGGGGAGAAATGTATTCAGTTTTCCGAAAAATGTTTTTTTTTTCACTCACTTTCTCATCCTGACAATATTCCCTGTGTCCTTCCCGGTTCTCTTGGGCTCCGTGCAGGCCACAGTTTTTTTAATTCCCATTATGCCCCTGTCTCTCCTCGCATCAATCCCCCCCTCCCCAGAAATGGAAGTGTGGGGCAGAGTCGTCAGTTTTCTTCACTGCTCCACTCGTCCTCCTCCCATTCTTGTTGGGCTTTTGGCTGGTCATGCATAGCCCTAAGTGCTTCACGCTTGTTGCATGTTGGGCCTCTTACTTCTTCTAGAAGCTTCTGGAATCCCCCTCTGGTCTCAGGGGATTTGGGGTTTCCGGGTTTTGATGTGAGGAGGAAGAGGCTGAAGGTTTTGAAAGTGGTTGCCTTTTTTTTTTTGCTAGGGTGTTTGGTGGGCTTTTTGGGGGGGTTCTCTCTCTCTCTCTCTCTCTCTCTCTCTCTCTCTCTTAATTTTTTGGGTTTTCTTTCCTCTGTTAGTTTGATCCTTTTTTTATCTGGATTTGAGAGTGGGTTTTGTTGTTTTGTTTTATGGGTTTTTTGGTGGTTCTGTGAAGAATGTGGGGGTTCTGCAGCTGATGTGATTGCTTGGGTTTTCATTTTCTATGCTTTTGGGAGATTCTCTTTCTTGGTTTTTTTTTTCCTTTGTTACTTAGGGTGATCTTTCTGGGGTTTTAGTTTGTGGAAGCAATGGTTGGGGAAATGAAGGGGTTTGGTTTCCAAAAAGGTGGTTTGGTGTGGGTTCAGTATCTTTTTGAGGGTTTTTTTCTTGTGGGGTATTAATTAATGAGTGAGATTTTGAAGCTTTTGAGGACTCCGTTACTGGGTGTAGATCTGTCGCAGAGCAGGGTTGCTAGGCTTTTAGTTTCAGGCTGAGCTGCATCTCGTTTAGGAGTGGGAAGGTTCTGTGTTTTTTTTTCCACTGTGGATACTGGAAATTGGTGTTAATGATCTGTTCCATAGGAGAGAATTGCTAGAGTTTTAGATGAAGGGGAGTAGAGAATAGCAGAAGATTGGTACTGTTGAATATCTCTGAGGCTTCTGAAGGGAGTCTTTTTTATGCTTTTAAATTGACCAATCTGTTCAGTGTAGTGTTTTGCGAGAGTTTATCTTGCAATGCAAGTTTGTATCCAGGGTACTGTTGAGGAAATTGAAACATTTGATGATTTTGCTCTGAATATCACACACTGACTTGAACTAATCAGATCCTTAGTTTAATTGTTGAATGCTAGAATTCATGGCGCCAGTAGGATACTAGAGCCTATATTAGAGAAAAAAAACCTCGCAAAACATTTTCAGTAGTTTGATTCCTTACTTTAGTTTGTCTATTTTTCCGGATTACTGGAACTCTGTCGCTCTGAATTTCTAGGTTATCCTATTTGGTGTCGTTGAAAGGTTGGTGAAGAGAGTGGGATCACTGAGTTGTAAAAATGAATTTCTTTAACGGGAAGATCTTTCGGAAGACGCATAAGAGAATTGAGGAGAAAGAGCTAGAAGTGAATCAGATACCCTGCGAAGCTGCTAATGGGAAGGAAGAATTGCAGCCAGCACCAGTTACTAGTGCCAATGATAATTCAGGGGACATTGAGGACGATGACGATGATTTCATAACTGGCGAAGTGAAGAGGCATTTAAAAGAATTGAGGAAGAACAGTTTCATGGTAGAGATACCCGAGGAGGATGCCTATATGGAGGAGACGAGCTCTAGCGAATGGAGAGGCTCTGAGGCCGAGGATAGTAGTTTGTGTTCTTCGTTTGAGAATGTGTATGGTAAATACAGTGAGAAGATGTTGTTCTTCGATAAAATGACTGCTGAACAGATGCCTGAAGCAGGTACTGTTGCCCATTATCCTTTGATTGCATTGTTACTTGCTATGCCGGTGCATGTTAACATAATGATACTGGATTTGGATGAAGAGCAAATTATCACTTATTTTGTTTAAATTTCAGTGCACCACCTATATTACATCATTGAAGTTGGTGTTTCTATGAAATTTTGTAGCAGAGTTTTTCCTCGGATAGCTGATAGGAGTTTTATATTTTCTGTTGATCTTTGGGACTCACCTTTTTTCTGTGCATTGTAAATAATTTTCTGCTGCTTTTTCATATAGCGTCTCTTGAATGGATCATCATATTTACACCATTGTAACACATGAAAATTTGTTCCCTTACAATTCGTTATCTGTGCTCTTTTCTCCCGAGTAATTTGTTCGCCGTTTTACCTTGTACAAATTTGTAATGTTATGAAGTTGAGTTACAGCAAGTTGCTTCCCCATTTTTTCTTGTAGAAATTTGTAACTTTATGAAGTTGAATTGCAGTATGAGAGAAATTCATGCTCGTGTATTTCCTCTATTTATCTGCAATTGGATTGTAGTTGGGTTATCCTCCTAAGGTTGCTTTGCTGTCATTCTCTTGTAATTGTTATTATTTTAGATAATTTTTTACTAAATGAAATAAAAACATAATTCAGGGTTCACCTAAATACAGCTGGAAGGTTCTTGGGGATTGAGAGTTCTTACCGGCCGGCCCTCGCCTTTATTTTTTTTGGAGTTTGTTTCTCGAGAATTTGAGTTCTACCATTTTCTCGACTTGCCCCCAAAAAGACAAAATTGCCACCTGCAGTTGTAATTCAAATTACCATCCATGAAGATGGTACTTTGAATTCTTGAAACAAGTGAGACCCCCCCCAGTTTTTACTTTTCCGTTGGGGCACATGAATTCACATATCACATCATTATAAATTCACATTTCCCTATTCAAGTGTAAATCCAAATACACCCTTGATGGCCGTATCAAATATCAATCATAAACGGATTGACAGCATTTGACCAGAGCTGTAAAGCATTAAATGAATATTTCTCTGATACTTATGAGGTTGAGTTTACATAAGCAGAAAAGGAATGAGGGGATCAAAAAGCAGACTGTGATATGATAATAAAAGAGGAAACCTGAAAAACTAATTGGTTTGGAAATTGTAATCTGCAAATTAAAGTGAAGTAGAATTTTTTTTCCCACAAACTCGAGATTGGATCTGGCATGGGGCCCCTGCGGGATCCAACACTCCAGCAAATGTGGGATCCCAGGAAACATGAATTCTAGTGGGAAGCCAGAGATTCACTATTTGCTTCTCTTTAAATGCCCGGTTCTGAGAACTGGGTTATTCAAGTGCACCCTCAATCTTTTTTTGTTTTTCTTTTCGGAATGCCTCTTGCTTATATTTACCATTTCAATCTCTCTAATATTTGCAACCCTTTTCTTTTCTTGCTTTAGGTTCACCAATTTCTTTGAAAAAAACTCCAAGATCTACATCTAATAATCTGGCATCAACTCTTCGCCGTTTGTCCCTGAAGAAGCAGGAATTTCAGGATGAAGCCGAGCATCTGCAAGAGCAACACCATGATCCATATCAAGAACTTGAAACTGCATATGTTGCTCAAGTGTGCTTGACTTGGGAAGCTCTTCATTGCCAATACAAACAGTTCAGAGAGAAGATTGTATCAACAGAATTCCAAACACTTCCATGTTATAGCCGTGTTGCAGAGCAGTTTCAGCAATTTCAAGTTCTGTTACAGAGATTTATCGAGAATGAGCCTTTTGAACTGGGTCACAGACCGGAGATTTATGCCCGGGCTAGAGTTTCTATGCCAAAGTTGCTTCATGTCCCAAGCTTTCAAGGTAATTGCTGCTGTTTGGTACATCGTTCTATCTATTTTTGTGTTTTATGGAATGCTAAGAGCTTACATATGATTCTTGTATATGAAAAAACTGCAATCTGAGTATGATACAATGTTTAGTTCCTTTTAGCCAGATGTGTGTTTTTGTTCCTTATTTAAAAGTTTGTCCATATCCATGGCAAAAATTGTGTGCTGAAGTAGATTTTTGTAATGGATCTCCTACTCCTTTTCAAATATTTACAACCTGAGTAAATTGATTTAAAAGTTTGAATTATGAAAGGTTTTCGGATTATTTTTTTTTCTAGGGCCATATTCTGGTCATTACTTGAGATTTCTTATATATATATATATATACTTGATTTAGAACCATGATTGAGATTTGGTATTTCTTCACAGGGATGGAAGTTTTTTTTTTTGTTGCACGTTGTGTCAATATTTCACTTTCTGTTTTCATGGTAAATGTGTTGCTTCTTGTATGTATCAAGGTGCGCACCAGAAGGAAACCAGTGAACAGTCTGGGGCAGGCTCATCCACCACGGTCTCTGACCTCCTCCAGTTAATTCAAGATTCTATCCTGATATTTTGCCAATTTCTCAAGATAGACAAGAAGAAAGCTGTTGGGCTTCTAAACATTTTTGGAGGCCATAATCAAGTTTCTGGTCCACTGCATCAAATCAAAACTGATCTTGACAAGGTGGTGTTAAATTCTGTATTATGTTTCATTGACATGTCTGTTGTTCTAGTGTTTGAATTCTGTGAACCAATCAGTAACTGGATCTGCATCAAGTCTTTTGATGTAAGACTTGCAAGAATTGCACTTTTCTTGTACTAGTATCAATAGAATCAGCTCCTACCACGCATGTTGATCGTTTTACACGTCCTTCAATTGTATGTGACCATGAATTTTTTCATAATAACAAAGTAAAATTGCCTTTATAAAATCCAGAAAAAGATGAAATTGAAGGAGCTCTTCAAAAAGAAAGGGTGGAAAAAGAAATCCTGGCCCGAGTCACCGGACGAAACAGAGCTTTTACTTTGTCTCATTGACATCAGGGTGGTGTCTAGGGTGCTGAGAATGGGAAGGATTAGTGAAGAACAGTTGCAGTGGTGTGCAGAGAAGATCAGCAAGCTGGATTTCCGTGGAGGCAAGTTGCAGAGAGATGCGTCTCCGGTCCTATTTCCTTGTTGATTTCAGCCCACTGGTATGACTTCCCTGGTCTCTTTGTTGCGGTGTTTACTTCAAATACTTATGTTGTTGACTAAACATAGAAGGTGGGGTTGATGATTCTATTGGCACAGTTATGTATAGTGTATGCTGGCGGATATAGCGTTTGTTGAATCGTTCTAAGCTACTTTTTCCCAAAACCCCGTGAGAAAAATGGTAGTTTGATTCAGATCTGCTGTATTTGACCACAAGTTTGTACTGTTATGAAACTCAATGTTGCCTAGTCTGTCTAGCCGGCTGTCATTGTGCCCAACAGCAAAGAAAAAAACACAATTGAACAGTCAGTTTCTTCTTCTGAGCAGTTTAGTTAGCATTACTAAAACATCTCTCTCTCTCTCTCTCTCTCACACACACACACACACACACACACAAACTAACAAACAAACGCTCTCTTGGATCCCTCCTCCCCCTTGGCTTTACTGAATTGTCCCTATCCAAGACATGGAAGCTTTTCTAGTCAGCCATTGCTGATATGTAGCTCAATCTGGCTTTTCATGAGGTCTGAACAACTTCAGAAGACCCGGTGCTGGGCTGCTGCCTTGGGTTTAGGTAGTTCAGGCTACAATTGCACAATGCGAAAAATCATGATTCTCTGAGGCTGGATCAGGTTCCATCACATCGCACAGTTCATCAAAAATGTGCAATGTGATTGCGCCTCTGGTGCATATTTTAGGTTTTGTTGACTGGTGATAAATCCCACAACCTGATTGCATACATGGGCAAGCCCTCAATTCAGATCAGATATGGATTATGTGTGTGTGTGTGTATGGGGGGGTGGGGGGAGATCTTCAGTACTTTTAAGTAGCGATCAGGAGTGTGGAACCAACAGTGTCATTCAATGGTCATGTTGTGGAACCATGAATGGGCATAGTGTTAATGGATATATGGCTGAGAAAGGTCTCACTGTACTCTCTTTGTGAATGAAATCATGCCCTTCTTCCGTGCAATTAGGGTTGGGAAACAAGCTCATCTGCTTGTAAAGAGCTTTGTGAGATAGGCTTGGCAAGGTGAATACAAACAATAGGTGCTTGGCTCAGCTCGACTCAAAATAAAAGCTCGTTAGGTAGAAAGAAATATATTTCAATATATTCTATACATTTTTTACATGCACATTTTTGTAATCCTATTTCTCCCAGCTCTAAAACAATATATTTTCTATGTAAACAAGCCAGCACAAACTCGGCTCATTTAACTCAGGCTCATTATGAGCTCGAACTCATTTTGGCTCGCCACAAGAATGAGCCAAGCTTGGCTCCAGCTCGTTTACCAGCTCTGAGACGCAAAGTGTGGCATACCTCTAATACTTTGGTGTATTACATCCATCACAAATTTTATAGCAAGAGTCTCCAAGGTATCTTGTGTTGTATGCTTGTGATAAGTGTTCTACGACTGCCTCTGTATCCACGGGAATCAGGTTTATATTCTCTCTCATGTCCGGACCTGAAGGTCTGATTAATACATAGACCCGAGTATAGTTTGTGAAATTTTATCAGACCCAACCTGAGTTCCGATTAAGACCTGTAATTTTTTAATGTAAAAATAATAAAAAAGTATGGTTTTACTGGGCATGGTCGGGTCTGGTTCATGTAGTTCTTATCAGGTCGGGTATGCTTTTCTTATGGTGGACCCGATTAGACCTGGGTCTGGATCTGATAGTATACTCGGGTCCAAGTCTGGTTCCACTAGGTCCAAACCAAACCTGACTCGTTGACACCCTATTTATGACCCTATTACCACTGGAAACCCAAGTGCATCTAGAGTAAGGGTGTCAATGGGTCAGGTTTGGTTCGGACCCAGGTTTAACCAGACTTGCACCAGGTTTTCAGGTATGGTATCATGTCCGAACCTGGCTCTAATCGGGTCTACTATAAGAGAAACCATACCCGGATCTGATAGGAACTACATGAACCAGACATGGACCATACCCAGTAAAATAATATTTTTTATCATTTTTACATTGAAAATGTGTGGGTCTTAATCGGAATTCGGGTTGGGTCCAGGTCTGGTATAAAATTTCACAAACTTTACCTGTGTCCATGTATTAATCAGACCTTCAGTTCTGGACCCGGGTCTTAATCGGGTCTTCTTATTTGTCACCATACCCAGACCCTATAGGGTTCAGTCAGGGTCGGGTCCGGATAAACCAGACCCGTTGACACCCAGAGAGCTGCGTACAAATCGAACTCCAACTTCAATCGATCATAATACTTTGGTTGTTAATTCTTTTTACATCTTTGTCAGAAGCTCAAGTATCATATACACATGCTCTCATAAATAAAAAGCCTTGAACGCTTGGAACAGTGCCTAAAGCTAACCAGATTAAGTGAATACTGCTCAAGATTATGATCGTGTTATTTTTATTTTTGTATACATAAGCAAATAATGGAAATGGCTTGGGCTTAAACTGCCTGTGTTGCTCGAAACCAGATGTTACTCAGACCTATTCTGGTCCAAACAGTAGACAAAGCCACGCTTAAGTTAGGATGACAAGGTCTCACCTGCCAGACTTCAGCTAGGTCATCCACATACATGGGCTTGGGTGTTGAGCCTGAGATCGATTAGACCTGGGCCTAGCCAGGCCAGGCAAAAGTTGGGTCAGGACGCTGGGCTCTAACGGGAGTGGCCTGAGACTGCCCAATGACCACACATAGCTGTCAGCGACTGGCTATCTTAATTCATTGTAGTTTTCTGACTGGATAAAGTCGTTCAAAAGAAAAGAAAAAAACTTGCAAGAAATAAAGTTGTTGAACAGCTTTAAATGTACAATCAAGATAAATGTTGGCTACAAGGCACAGTAGATAATTTGCAAATGTAGATGATATTAAGCTGATAAGCATTTGAAGAAAGTTACAGAAAAATTACACTTAGAATGAAGCATAGAGATCCTAATGCGTGTGTGCGTCTACACACACACACACACACACACTAAGTCTGCAAACAGACGTTTATCTGACACAACAATGGCCCATCTCATGTTCTGCAATATGTGGCTGCCTCAAGGAGTTTTGTAAAGGTGAGGTACTGAAGTATTCTCATCTAGTTGGAACCTCATATATATCTCCATCATCAACATTGAGCCGTTGGTGTATTAGTGCAGGAGTAAGTTGTGGTTTGCAATCATTCATACATGTTAGTTGTATTTTTGTATTGAATCATAATTAATCCATCTTTCTTTCTATCAACTTCAACACCCAAAAAATACTTTAACTGACCTAAATCCTTTATTTTGAAGCATTTGTTCAACATTCTTTTTATTTTCTTGATGCGACTGTTTGAACTTTCTATAACAATTATATCATTAAGATAAATAACATGAACAATCATATAGCCTTTACCTTTATGAACAAACAAAGAGTGATTCAAGAAACTCAAGGCTAATCACAATCTCATTATTATGGATGTTATTTAAAGATTATAACGTAGAGATGTTATCATAAAATAATCTCTTTCTAATATGCATGACATATTATGATTAATGTGTGCATATAAACATTCCATTGCAATAATCTCATGCATAGTCATTTTATATACATCATGCTCACACTCAAGAGCTATATTTCTAAATATGCTAATATACAACTACAATAATAATATACAACGTAATATAATTTGTTCACAACTAAGATTACTTATAATATCTCTTACCTCGAATACGAATGTTGCACTTTGGTCGCAATTGAGTCTTAAGTGACTCTAATAATAAAATTTGATCATCACATAAGCATGTTCATATTAATACACATGTTTTTTTATATTTTTTAAAATTACTAAAATACCCCTCTTGAGTCTACTCGTCAAACCTTAAATTTTTGGCCTCTAATTTGACCAGAATCATAAGAGAAGAAGATTCTCCTCTATGATATGAGTCTAACGTACCAAACCTCACTCAATTTTGAATTCAGAGTGCAAAGTTATGCCCATTTTACTTAATCAGATATTGGTACACCCAATGAGTAATTTGATTATTTCAACTCTTATGATTTGACCTGACTCATCGTAGGTCAAAACATGTTTAATTTAAGTTTAGAATACTAGGTTTATGATTTGACCTGACTCATCTGGGTTTGGTTTAAAAACTCAATAGGATTCTTAAAATTTATAATAAATCACAAACTAGATCCAGATCCAGTTTTGATCTGAATCTGTTACTGTCAGATTGGATCCAGACCCAGTTTTAATATGGATCAAGAACTGTCAGACTAGATCCATACACAATTTTGATCTGGATCCGAACTAATCCATTCAACTATGAGTTGGATCCAGATCCAACTCTGATCTGGGTAAAGAACTGTCAGACTAGAACTAGAATTGATCCATCCAGCTATGAGTTGGATCCAGATCTAGCTTTGATCTGGGTGCAGAACTGTCAAACTAGATTCAGACCCAATTTTGATCTAGATCTGATCCATCTAGCTATGAATTGGATCAAGATCTAGCTCTTATCTGGGTCTAGAACTATCAGACTGGATCCAGACCCAATTATGATATGGATCTAGAATTGATCCGAAGAGTCTTGAACTAGATTCCAATCTAGTTCTGACCTGGATTCAAATCCAATTTTGAATTGGATCTAGTATTGTTCAATCTACTCTATACCATATCCAGACCAATTTTTTCTCTAGATCCGGTTCAACTTGGATCTATCCAGACTTATTGGATTGAATTGGACCAAGATCTAGTCTGGTCCAGATCAAACCAGATCCAAATAAGGAACTGAAACCCTATCAGACTTGACTCGATCAAAACCAGTTCGGTCAACCGAGTTTAGTACAAAACCATTGACAGACTCTATCTGGACTGAACCACACCGAGTCGGTCTTGGTCAGACCTGACCTGGTTTAGGTTCACACCTAGACCAGTTTGATCCAATTGAGTCAGTTTGATTCGGTATAACCAAATCAGACCAATTCGGCTGACCATTTTTTTTAACTTGGTTCGGTCGGGGTCACACCTAGATTGCTTGGTTCGGCCTGGGTTGCACAACGGCCGACCTAGGGTTCTGCAGTTAGGTATAAGGCGAAAGGTGTCAATGTTTAATAAATTTTGAAAAATCAAGTCTTGATGAATTTTTAACCAGTTTGGATATGAGTTAAGGTCTAAAAACCTTGATTTTTGAATAACTATTGGATCTAAACAAAGATTCGAACCTATATTTGAAATTTTGGCAAATTCAAAAAGAGAATTACTCAAAATCTGGAATTCAGGGATATTTTTATAATTAATTAAATTGTTAAGGGCAGAATGATAATTTTCCAATCCAGTGGCATCATTTGGTAAAATCCCCAACTATATAGGGGTAAAAAGGTAAAAATTTTGGAGACATTTTCAAGAAATTAATGAATTTTCTAGGGGCAAAACAGTAATTTGCCACCCCTAATGGTAGGTCTAGTAAAATTTTGAACTACCAAATAATAAAAGAGTAACTTTCAAATTTCCATATGGTATTTTTGAAAGATGGGATTTGATCACGGTTAGACTAGCTATAAAAAAATAGAAAATATAATATAATATAAAATTAATATTTTATATTATTTTATTGAGAGACCATGATTTTGGAAAAACCACAATCCCAAAACCATGGGCAGCCATGGTTTTCCAAAACCATGAGAGACATGTGTCACTTTACAGTGAGGAGGTGACACGCAACCACTTTTCTTTTCTGACAAATGTCATAAGAAAATAATTTTTTATTTAAAAAGTAATGTGTCACCTGAAGTGGGGCCCACAGGGAGGCACCTCATCTCTCCCCTATAAATACCCTTTCACCCCCCTCTCTCTCTCCCATGTTTTGAACGAGAGCTCTCTCTCTAGAATTCAAACCCGAACCTTCGTTGAAACTATTTTTTTTCTGACAAACCCCTTCTAGTCTCTTCCCTCTCTCTGCAGATGAGAGTTGTTCCTTCATAGGAGTTCTGACGGGTTAGAATTGACTTCAGAAGTGTTGTCTGCATGAGTTCTGCTAAATTTAATAGAAAAATCAAATTTGGATCACGAAAGCGCTGCCCAAATTTTCTAAATCAGATTAGTACCCAAATCCTTCTTTTAGATTCAAATTTATAATTTTATGACCTTCTATTCTCCCCCTAAAACCCTAGGACTCCTCTCTAGATTTAAATTTTGGTAATTTTGCCAAAATTTGATCCAACCATGCCTCTACACAGGGGAGGTTCTGTTAAAATTTCTCTAAATATTTTTAAGTACTCAGAACTACTATAATAATAGTTCTGGCAAAAAAATTTTAAAAGATTTTTGAAAAGTAAAACTATGATAACAAAAGTTCTGGCAAAATCTTTTTAAAAGATTTTTGAAAAATAACATTAGTATAGTAGTAATTTTGATAAAAAAAATCAAATTTTTTTAGAAATTTTGAATTATTCTAATCAGAATTCTTGCAAAAACTTTTCTGATAATTTAGAAATTTTGAATTAATTTAGTAGAAATTATGGCAAAAATTTTCTAGATATTCCTGAAAAAAAATGAATTTTATAAAGGAGACTCTTTAAAATAATTTCAAAATCCTTTTTAGATATTCGAGTCAATTTTTTTGAAAAACTTTTATAAAAATATTTGTGACGCAAAGTCATGTTCAAATTTTTATAACTCGAATTCAAGTCCAAACCCTTTTTCAAATATTCAAGTTATCACAAAGGAAACTCTATGAAAATTCTTGTAATATTTTTAAGATTATTTTTAAATAGCTTTTAATTTTTAACAATTTTTTAAAATAGGTATTCTTTAATCTTGTAGAACAGACACCACTCAAAATCCAGCAAAAGAATATATAATGTAATATAATATAATTCTTGCCAGAATAAATTGGAAGCGCCAATGATTTATTTCATCTCAATTCTTTCTAAAGTAAAGTAAGTTATTCTATCAAAATCTTATAATTTTTATATTAGACATGTTTTTGATGCATGCATGATTATTTAAAATTCTATTTATGATCATATGCATATTTTAGCATATGCATAAATAAATACCAACTTTGAATGGCAAGATTTCAAATTTTATGAGTTTGAACTAAAATCGTCCAAACTTTTATAAAGTGTCATGGCCAAGCAATAGTCAAGGCTTAAACAATTTTTGAATTTTAATAAAAAGAGTGATTGTGGTGTAGCATGTTGATTTTTAAAAGTTTTTATTGTGCAAGTTTTCTAAACCTAAAATGTACAATAAGGCGCCCATTTGCTGTATAAGTCATGTCTGCACACAAACTTAAATGTGTATTTTTACATAGCAACATTGGATGAGTTGGGTACATATGACCGTAGTGTTTATTTTAAATGTGTTTTTTAGCTATTGAGCCTAGTTTTGAAAATACTAAGTCCTATAAAAGAACCTTTCAGGCCCATTCAGGATTAACCTACCTTGGAAGGGGTAGTGGTACAGCCAGGAGTGATATTGTTATATTATTTTTGGGAGCTATAGATTCCCATGGGTCTTCCACCACTCAAGGTTTTTGGGAGTTTGAGGTAAGTAACTGCTCCAAGTTCTGCAAAAGTTTCAGGATGCATCTATAGCAAAGTTAGGGATGGCAGTGAACCAGGAGAAAGCGGAGCCCCGCCCCACCTCACCCCGTTTGGACCGGGGATGAAGGGTATAAAACGGGGATGGAGGCGGGGACGGAGGTTAAAATCCATCCTCATTCAGGGATGGAGGCGGAGATGGACCGACACTTTCCCCCGTCCCGCCCCATCCCCGCCCCGCCCCGCCCGTTAATGATATTACTAAAATACCCGAAATCAAAAAATAAAATTACAAAATACCCACCTTCATAAATACTCTTCTCTTACTAACCCTATGTTTTATCCGTCGAAGTCGTCGTCGTCCAGAGGAGAGGAAGAGAAGGTAAATGGATTTTTTTGCTCTATTTGAATGAGGAAAACAGATCATAAGTTTATTCATGTCAGTGATCCAGCTTGCAATGTTTATAAGGGTTATTCACTACAAAAGAAATCAGAGGACTTACTTTCTGCCTGTGGAATGAAAATACATTGTATTCAATCAGTTCAATGGATCTTATGGCGGAGTTTTTCTATGCTCTTGCACCTTGTCGAGATCTGGTATGTTTCTGAACTTGTTTCTATAGATGTGAAAATGCCTAATTTTTATGTGATCTAAATGTTATATTTTTATAACCTATTGTTTGCAAGTTTGCCTTATATTCCATTGTGTGATATGTAAATAAATTTTCTTAATAAAATATCTTTGTTTTTTTATTTTTTTGGTCTTTTGCATCGTGGCTCTGTTGGTGTTGTCGGAGATTCCCATGGCCATAAAGAGGGTTGTCTCTTCTCTTGTTGTTGTTCTGTGAAGGTTGGCTTCATTTGTTGATTTTATTAAGTAAGTTACAAGATGGTGGTGTTACTGCACATATACTTCATAAAGGAAATGATCTGATACTCAGGCAGACAACCTGGGTTGGTATCGTCTGGTACTAACAGTGGTCTTCCTGAGGTGTAGATTTTGATTTATTAGTGTATCATAAGTCCTTTAGATGTTTTAGCGTATGGTGAGTCCTTTAGATGTTCAATGAATTCAGCAGAGACAAGATCAGGGCTGTCAATAGAAGACATTCATATTGGTGAAGGGGGAGCAGACTGAAGATGGGAGAAGAGGGATGGGGCGGGGACGAGGCAGGGGTAAGGACGGAGATGGGGATTCATATTTTGAGATGGGGCGGGGGTGGAGACCTTGTCCCCCACCCCACCCCGGTCCACTGCCATCCCTAAGCAAAGTGTTGAGTAACCCTTGAGAAAAATTCTCTCGGTTGCAAGCCGTTCTCTTGAGGATCCGTGCACTAGTCATATGGGGTAATGAAAATACAAATTGGCATAATAATCCCCTAGATGGTCTTGGTTGTATAATGATTAGTGGTCAGTGCATACCTACAAGATTAATAAATATTGAAACAAAATCTCTAATAACGAATAACTACTTGTAAAATAGTGGGCAATGTCATTATTTGCTTTAAATACGTGAATTATTATTTGTTTTAAATATATGAGTCATTACTTGCTTGATACTGAATATATTTGTGCTTAGTTTTCATGATCAAAATTTGAATTGCATAAGTAGAGTTAAATCATGATTCTTGAATATGATTTGATATTTTAAAGTTACCTGTAATTGGTATTTACTTATCAGGTTGTTATAAGCCTGACCCTGTTTTATGGAGAATACAGGTTCAGGTATGGAGCACCTTATATTACAATAGATACTGGATATGAGCGGTATCAAAGAATCAAGATTTTCAAGATCCTGAGATTACATTAGAATTTATTTTAAAATTTTAATCCTAAATATTTTAATTGTCTGGACATTATATAAATGACTGTGTAAATTATGCAGGTTTAAATTTAATTATGTCTTTCCTTATTGTGATTTGTGAAGTGTATTCCGTCTGAGGTTTTAAACCGAAGGCTAAAAATTATTTTCACTATTTATTTTAAAGGAAAAAGAATTTTTTTAATTTTTACACATTTTTAAAGGTTCTAATATCTTGGGGCGTTACACTCTTTGTCGGCAACAAGGTCGGAAACCATGGCTGCCGATTTTGTTGTCTGTGTTTTTTTTTCTGCAACCTGTCGGCAACTATGGTTGTCAGTCTCTAAACGAACGAAATAGGGAGGATGAATAAGAAAATAAAAGGCATACCTGCGGTGGTCACCGACAACTACCTTCCTCCTTCCTACCGCTCTCAAGGTACGCTCTCTCTCTCTCTCCCTTTTTTTTTTACTCTCTCTCTCTCGCTCTCTGCAACTCTTCCTCTCTCTCTCTCTTTCTGTGTCAAGTGGGCAGAGAGGCTCACCGTGAGGGCCCTTTATAGAGTCCTAACGGTGGGTGAGGATAAACCTCACCCCACCTGGCGATCGTGGAGGGCGAGGTTTATTCTCAACCCCCCTGCGACGAGAATGAGGGAAGACAGTTTTGCAATTTAAGGAATCGTCTTTCCCTGATCTTTTTTTGGTTTTATAACTTGTCTCGCCCCCGAATTCTTTAGAAGGAATTAAACAATTGGCTTTACTCATATCCTAAAGACATACCCTTGGTGACACCAAACACAAAAAATACTAGAGACTTGATCATTTGAATAGAAATACTGCATGATCATCTCCAGTAACTCACCATCATCATCGTTATCGAGCCTTATCCCAACTACATGAGGTCAGCTTTATGAGTCCCCTCCTAGTAAGCATTAGGCATCTCTAACAAACATGAACCACAAAACACTAAACACGACCCCAAAACACATCAAGAAGCACAAAAAAAGTACAAAAATAAGGCATAATCAACATACATGTCATAAATTTCTTGTCTCTTAACACAACTAATTAGTCATCACCGTTTGTTAACCCCAGAAGGCTTCCACCAAAACATACATCAAAAAAAAAAATCACATAAAATGATAAAAAAAGGAGGAAATGGTCAGAGAGGAAGAATCAATTATAAAGAAAGCATAAGCTAAACATGAATACGTAGAGATAATTATGAGGATTTAGTATAAAAAAACTATTGTGATGTTTTTGAGACATGTGATCACAAAAGACAGGGTGTCAATGGACCCTGCTAAGTTAAATTCACCTTGATGAATATGTTTTGAGGAAAATTCTCCTTAGGATTTGTAGCCTAACTTATTTAAATCTTGTATTTTTTGAACTGTATTAGGTGGAATTAGTCTCAGACTGGAAACAACCTAAGAGCGTATCGAATATCCGCAACTTTCTTAGTCTTACCGGATATTATCAAAGAATTATTCAGGACTTCTCTAAGATAGCAACATCGATGACTAAGCTACTTCGCAAGGGGATAATTATTTTATTTGAAGTATTTGTTGTTCAGTCAAGGCTTCCAACTCTTGTTTTGTAGTACATACTTTATCTAAGGTAAGCCCGAGTCTAATTGAGTTATAGGGTATTTTTATTAAAACAAGAGTTCAATGCATTTTTATCACATATGCCTATAGAGCATTTCATGGTCAAATGACTCAAGTACCCCTCTAGGGTATAACTCATTCAATATGCTTCAATACCTTTAAACCAATCGAGCATCTTGCCTATGAAGGTGATAACTAGATTATTATGTGTACATGTATTTTTCATAACTTTGTACACTTTTAACCATCATGAGTTCTTTTTCAATCCCTTGTTCGTTCACGAGCGATCTCGTATGCATGCATATTTTTCATGTCTTACAACACAATATTATCACATGCCATACATATTCGTGCACTTATGATACCACATTGATTTTTCTAAATCACAAGCTCATTCATGAACATCCACATATTCATGCATGCCATCATAACATCATGTTGCATATTCACATATCATGTAACCCATTGTAACCTTATGACAAAGAATTACAATATGACATTAAAAAATTCTTCACAAGTGATGACACAAATTTTCAACCTCAATAAGCCCAAATATGGTACAACAACAAGTCATTTGTTCATCTGGTTCAACGGGGGTGAAAAATTGCAAATGCATGGCACTTATGGATGGCAGTGAACTGGGGTGGGTGCAGGGGACAAGGTTTAGATCCCTGCCCCTGCCCTGTCTCAAAATAGTAACTTGCTCTGGTCTCATTTTCATTTGCATTCCCTCGTCTCACTAAATTTACCGTTCATGTCTTCTACCACCGCGTTCGTTAAAAGAAGAAGGATAGACCGAGTTGTCAAGAGGGTCAAGTTGTCACACATAACAGCACAAGAAGCATTGAGAGAAATCTGAAAAGGTTGACCACGACGATGAAGAATGAGATGAAGAAGAGCTGCAGAAACTGAAAGGGTCATTTTAGGTTTTAGGGTTAAAAACTTAGTATTAGAAATATATATATAGGAGTTATATATAATTTTATTAAACAACTATACGTATTTTAGTCCTTTCATTAACAGGGGTGGGGCAGAGCAAGAAAAAAGTGTAAGTCCATTCCTGCTTCTATTCCCGCATGGGTTTTTATTTTCACCTCTATCCCCAATCTATTTTTCGTTTTGTGTCCTTCATCCCCACTCCAAACGGGGCAAGTTCGGACGGATCCCCACTTCTTCCCCGATCCTATGCCATCCCTAATGGCACTTAATCGGTCCTTTGATCTGCCAATTAAAGGTATCCACGGGTCCGATCTAGTTTGAACTCGAGTGAATCCAAACTTAAATCTGACTTTGAAGTGCAGGTACCGAGTTCATACTCAAATCTGGCATTAAAAATAAAAAGATCATACCCGAGTCCTACAAAGGATTACATGAACATGAACTAGACCTGATTTACGCTGGATATATATATATATATATATATATATATATATATATATATATATATATATATATATATATATATATATATATATATAAAGAGAGAGAGAGAGAGACCCGAACGGATCTTAATCGAAACTCTCGTCGAATCTGAGTTTGGTGTGAAATTTCACATTTCATACCTGGATCCATATAGTAACTGGACCTTTTGGATCTGAGTCAGGTTTTAATTGACCTTCTCACCAAACGGTGAACTGTAGAGGGTTTGGTACGGGTGGGATCCATACCGAAACCCGATTTACCATATAACAGCAAGTCTCTCTTCTCCCGTCCTAGGTTTTCTCGTTGCGGTCGAAAGATCTTCCGGTGGAATTCGCGTGGTTTCCGGCGTCTGATTCACACGGTGAGTCCGTTCGATCTCGATTCCTTCCATCGTTTTCATGGGATCGATTGTCTCAAAACACACTCTAAATTGAATTCCCTTTTTTTTTCTTTGATCTCGTTTTCTGTCTTTTTCTGTTCTTTTTTTATTGGTAAAATATGCAAAATTTTGTACGGGTTTTAGTTGGACCAAGCGGAATCGGCGGATGAATTTGTGAGAAAATTTAGTTTATGGAAGTTCGATGGTGGAAACGACGTTGAATTTATGAAGTAGGAAGAGAAAAAGGGAGGATTTGGGTCGACTTTTGCTTGTTTATTTCTTGTCTCACCTCCATCGCTCTGTTTTTCTTTATGTTTTGGTGTGAGTCTCTTTATTTCTTGTATCGGTTTGTTAATCGATCCATATGAAGTGATCCTTTTGTTTTGGAGTTGGAAATCACGGGGAGCTAGATTTGTGCATTACAGAAGATCGATGGTCGGTGATTAGAGGAAGACGATGGGATTGGGCAGTGACTAAAGGACGCTGCAAAAAAAATTGTGTGTTTTTTAGGGGTTTCTTGATAGAATTTTTTGTTGAATCGATTAAAGAGCATACAGGAATGTGCTTGGGTCTTGGATTTTGATCAAGAGCAAATTAAATTTTGCCCTTTGGTGTTTTATTGTTGTTTTAATAGGGAGCACTGGTTCATTAATTGTGAATGGATTGGATTTCCTGCTGAAAGTTGGTGAAGTTTCGTGTCTATACACACTTGGAATTTCAAAGTGGAATCCATATCCTACCATAAAGTTCTGGGGTAAAAGGAACAAGGAAATTCCGTATTTCTTTGATAAGAAAATAGGAGAAAGAACAAAAAAAAATAGGGAGTAATACCTTTGAAATCTGTGGATTTATATAGTGGAGGGAGAGGAAAAAGAGGTACTAGAGCTTGTAGCACGACATCTATCGAGGAAAGCTGAAAGATATGTTTATAGGGTTTTAGCTGTTTGGAAGACAATTCGTTGACCCGCCTGTATGTTCTGAAAAGGGCGTTTTCAATCGATGGTCAGATCAAATCATGAATATATGCTTTCAAAACCATATCACAGGTACTCTTTTAGTTTTAGATAGAAGTGGAAAATTATCTGCAAAATGTATGTTTCAACCATAAAAAGTCCAAAAAGATGCTCTAAGGCTAACTCCTGGGTATCTGCTGGTTGTGGGGTGTTGAAACTCCAAAAGCGTCTTGTGGAGTGTCAAAACTCCAAAAGTATCAGACGCTCTAGAACTAAAAACTGCAGTTTATTGAAGCGCCCAAGGAGTAAAATTGCCATATCTGACAGAGATAATAGAAAGAAGCAGTTAAGCGGCTATTACTAACCTCTGCCTGTTATTTATTTCCACATTAAAACATCCCATGCTATATATCTTTTATGCCTGATTACAGCCACTATAGTTTTTCCTTCTTTTATTTCTTCCCACATTTGTCATAGACTCATAGGCATAACTTTGTAAAGTTCAGAGTTCAAAGTCTAGACTTTCATTTGATGATGGATGTTCTACTGGCCGGATGGGAAGTTACTACGGAACACAATTGATCCTCACCTTGACGATCCATCTTTCATGAATAAAATTTCTCTGATTCATATAGCAAAATGTCTCTCACTGCCATCACCATTTATTGCGTTTCTCTCTCTCATATGCGCACACTCACATATATTCTTCTGTTTTTCTGATTGTAGTCCATCCTATCCGTTTTATTGTGTTTCTTATTTTCTTTTCGCATATAATTCTTGATGAACACACTGGAATTCAGCATTTTCTTGATGCCTGTGGAAACCAGATTTCTGTAATTTATTTTACATGGAAGTTTACTTTACCTCCTCGTACTTTAGCCTCAAACTTTTTGATATATTCTTTGTTTTTTTATGGCGTTTTTACGTTCTTATTTTATCGTCTTTTGACTGGTAGGTGTCCATTTTATGTCCATGTAGGAGGCATACCATAAGTTTAGAGTCTTTAGACATTGTTATCCATGTTGAAACAACTTCATTCATCAAAAGAAAAAGGCTATGGCCTGCTTCATCCCTTTGAATCTAAAATTTTAAACAACTGACCGTTTCAATTATAGAAGTAAGCTGATTGAACTGATATATTTGAAGGAAACCGATAGAACAAAATAAAAGATCATGAATGCATGACATAGTTGACATCCTTGGTTTATGAAGTTATGCCCAGGTTTAGAACCTTAAGCCTATAATAAATCCTAGCTTGGCCGTAACTGTTTAGTGATTCCCAACTCAAATGTAGTTTGCACCATGTCTGTTGATTATTCTAATTGATAAAATTCATTGTCTTGTGTATATACGGTTTTCAACAGGCAAAATTGAACCTTGATTTTTGCCTCGTGTCCTATGTAATTCTATGTTTCTCACCATTGATGAACACTCTTAGCTAAAGCCTTGTGCTTCCTTCTCTATGGATATCAAAAGCCTTAAAGTTTTAGCCTATGATTCCTATTCTGGCAACTTTTGCTACAGCACTCCTTCCTCCAAGATTGGCTAATCCGTCATCGCTTTCTTCTTCAGTAAATAGTTAGTTCAACCCATAGCTTTCAGGTTATAAACTAAATTGTTATGATTAGACTACGTTACAACCATGACATTCTGCTTCCAGGTTAGAATAAGTTGTTGCCAAAGAGGAAAATTCAATAACTGAACAATCTTGAGTTACCTTCTTTAAGAAAGAGAAGAATAATTCCAGTTATCTCAACACTCATGTTACCCGCAGTATCATGATCCACTTGATAAGATAGCTCCATCACAATTTTATTGGTCTATTCTGATGCAGGAGCTCCTTATCAAAGGATTTCTTCATATTAGCAATCCTTTTATCAACTTCTGTAGGCCAGCATATGACTTAAAGAAAATAAAGAATTGCATTAAGTCCATATCCACTAAAAATTTGGGTTGTGCAGAGCACTATGTTAGAAGACGAGCTCCAGATTTACCTGCGCAAGAAAGAAAACAAGTGATAGAGAAAAGGGGCTAAAGAAGGTCACGGCTGAAATCGTTCATCTTGATTGATCTATTCAGTAATAATATATTATGTGATTACAAAATAATTAGGGTACAAAAATACCCATTAATGAGAGGTTAAAATTACAACATAACACGGCTATATGGATACGGGTCTGGATTGAATCCAGATCCGTAAACCAAATTCGTAAACGACTTCTTTTCACCCTTCCTCAAGTTGTACATGATCTTGGATCATGAACAACTTGCCTTTTAACATCCAAAATCTGTCCTTTGTTAATCCTTTTGTGAATATGTCTGCAACTTGCTCTTCTGTTCGGACAAAATTGGGCTCAATTTCTTTTTCTTTAACCTTTTGCCTTACAAAATGTTGGTCTATCTCAATGTGTTTTGCCCGACTATGATAAATAGGATTGAAGGACATATTGATAGCACTTTGGTTGTCACATAGTAAGAGTGATCGAGCAATCGATTCTCCTATCTCTGTGAGGAGGTGTCTTATCCATGTAGCCTCTGCAGTCGCGGCAGCCATCGATCTGTATTCGGCCTCTGTGCTCGATCTAGCTATGGCTTTTGCTTTCTACTGCTCAAAGAAACTAGGTTTGACCCAAGAAAACTGCAATAACCAGATACTGATCGACGTTCATCTAGATCCCCTACCTAATCAACGTCAACATAAACAATGACCTCATGTGCTCCTTGATTCAGCCCACCTTTTTTGTATACAAGTCCATCGCCGACAGTGCCTTTCAGATATCTTAGTATTCTCTTAACCGCTTCCATATTTGTTGTACGAGTCTCATGCATAAATTGAGATACTTGATTGACTGAATATACTATGTCAGGTCGAGTGAATGTTAGGTATTGTAACATACCTACTATATTGCGGTATCTAGTAGGATCTTCATATAAATCTCCCTCTTTAGAGCTCACTTTCTGATGTATGACACTTGGGGTTGCCGAGGGTTTGCAATTCATCATACCTGCTCTACTGAGAATATCCACTTTGTACTTGTGTTGAGTGAAAGTAAGAATATCGCATGTCTTGTCGACTTCCACCCCAAGAAAATATCGTAGATCTCCCAGATCCTTCATTTTAAATCTGTGATTCAACCATTTCTTTACTTCCTCAATATGAGTTTCGCAGTTTCCTGTAATGATGATGTCATCTACATATATCAATAGGAGTGTGGTCACACTCTGCTTCTTGTAGATAAATAATGAATGATCAAGAAGAGATCTAGAGAAGCCATGTCTTTGTATTTCAAGCGAAAAACTCTCGAACCAAGAACGAGATGCCTATTTCAAGCCATATATCACTCTTTTTAATCTACACATATATTAATTAGCATCTTGTTCCGTATAGCCTGCTGGTTGTTCCATATAAACTTCATCCTTTAGATCTCCATGCAGGAAGGCATTTTTAACATCTAGCTGACTTAATGTCCATCCATGTTCAACAACTAGACCCAACACAATTCGAATGGTCTCCATTTTCACAACAGGAATAAAGGTTTCATCAAAATCCTGCCCTTTCTCTTGTGTGAATCATTTGGCAACAAGTCTGACTTTGTACCTTTCAATACTCCCATCAGGTTTATATTTGATCTTGTACACCCATTTTGATCCAACTACATTCCTATTTGGTGGTCTGGGAACAACCTTCCAAGTGCCACATTCATGTAAGGCTTCCATTTCTTCATTGTTCGCTTTAATCCACTTCTTTGAGTTGACAGCGTGATAAAATGTGAGAGGCTCATCTTCTTTGTTTATGGCTGTTAAAAACAATTGAAAATCCAGTGAGAAATTTTTGTAGCTGACCCATTTGTCAAGTGGGTGTCGAGTCCGAGTAGACCTCCTGACAACCAACGTCTGTGAGGAAGTAGGAGGTACATTAAGGTCTGGACAGGAAGTAGAGATGGCTGGAAGTTCCTTTTCACGTCGGGTGTAGACGATGCCCTTATACCTTCTTGTTTGTGAGGGTTGTGCAACAATCTCTTCTGATTGTGATGCATCTTCTGACTCCTCGCATGTTTCCTTCTGACTACAGTCCAGAAGGCATTCATTATTAATGTTGGAAAAGAGCTTGGAGCTTAGCCATGGATGATATACCTCAACATTGGACCATGAGCTAGAGGGGTTAGTTGGTTGATTATCAAAGTTCATCTAATAAAAAATAACATTTCTCGACACTTTTATGCGTTTGCTCGAAGGATCGTAGTACCTATACCCCTTATAGTGATCCGCATACCCCACAAATCTACACTTCAAGGCTTTGTCTTGAAACTTATACCTCAATGAGCTGTCAACGTGCACATAACAAACAGACCCAAAAACACGTAATTCATGGTAATCAGGATGAATGCCAAAAAGTGTAAAGTATGGCGATCTGTTTTCCAACAGTGCCATAGGCAGGCGGTTTATCACATACACTGTAGAGTGAAATGCCTCTGTCCATAAAGTAATAGGGAGATTACTATCGTGCATCATGTTCATTGCACTCTTAATAATATATCGATGCTTCCTTTCAACAATCTCATTTTGTTGAGGTGTGTGGGAGCAAGACACTCTTCTCCTTATTCCATTATGCTGGAGAAATTCAATAAAATCACTAGAGGAGAACTCTCCCCCTCTGTTACATTGAAAAATTAGAATGTTTTCAGAGAAATGATTTTTGACAAAGGAATAAAACTTTTGAAATAATCCAAAGACTTCTGATTTATTTTTCATGAAGAATATCCAAGTATAACGTGAATAGTTGTCAACAAAGATAAGGTAATATCTACTTTCCAAACCAGAAGCAATTGGCGCAGGACCCCAGACATCAGAACATATGATTTCAAAAGACCTTGAAGCTCTTTTATTGATTGAATTGAAGGGTAAAACATGACTCTTACATAAATGACAACTCGAACATTTTATTTCATTTGCTTCTGAACCCAAACTAGACTTAGGAATCAAATTATTTGAGACAAGTTTTTCAATAAAATAACTACCATAGTGACCCAATCGACCGTGCCAAAGAATTGGCTTATTACATTCAGAAATAGCAAACACACACTCAGAAGAAACCAATGATGGATGCTGATAGAGCTTCAAGGATGAACTATGGAGGAGGGATCTTCTTGAAAAATGTACATATTGCCTCGTCTTTTTTCCTCAACGAATGTCTCTCCCGTGCGAAGATCCTTGACATAAACAGAAGAGAGAGTAAATTCAACTGAGGCATTAATATCATCAACAAGTTTTGAGACGAAAATAATATTTTTCTGAATATTTGAAGCATGAAAACCATTTGAAAGTTTGAGGAAAGACTTAGACATGGGTATAACAACATTTTCAATGTGTGAGATGGAGTGGTGAGTTTCATCTCCTGTGACTATACTATTTCTACCAACATAAGAAATAGGGTTTAGGAGTTTACCCGCATCACTTGAAACGTGGGTTGCTGCACCTGAATCAACATACCAAGTGCTTTTATCATTCTGCTTCATATTTAGTCCCGCCAGTGCTGCCAATAGTAACTCATTTACTTCTCCCCCGGCTTTTGAGTTTTCGATGTCTTTCTTAGCCTCTTTGTGTGAAGATTTCCCTTTATTTTGTGGATTGAACCAACAATTTGCTTTAATATGTCCCCTTTTGTTACATAAAAAATAGGTAGGAATGGGCCTTTGACCTTGCTAATTGGAAGAAACATTGGGCATTGAAACTTGAAAGTAGCCCACGACCCCCAAAACCAAGTCTTCCTTGTCCACTCTTGCCTCGAAGGGCACCACCTCCTCTTCCTCTGCCATAAATCAACCCTGTGGCAAGAACTTCTTGATTCCTAGATTGCACACAATTTTATTCAGAGAAGCCCTTCAGACTCATCTCATATTGCAACAATTTTGCACGTAGATCTTCAAACTTAGGGAGCTCTGGGAGACACAACAAAGACGTTGTAAGAACATGATAGTCTGGCCCCAGCCCACTTAGAATTTGTTGTACTTTATTTTTATCATTAACTATACATCCCACAATAGCCAGTTGATCTGTGATGGTCTTCATTTTATTTAAGTATTCCATGATAAACATGGAATCTTTTCTCAACATCTGAAATTCTCGCTTAAGAAACACAACTCTGGCCTCAGATATTTGCGTATATGTCTGAAGTAACTTGTCCCACAATTCTTTGGCTGAACAATCATCAGGAATGAGTACAAGAACCTCTTGCGACAATGTAGAAGTGATGTATGCCACCAATGCTTGGTCTCTCTTCATCCAAGCGATGTAATCCGGATTTCTGAGAAAGGCACTAGAAGATACCCCTTTACCATCTTCCTTTTCCTGCGAGATAAACTCTGGAGGGGTTGGAATTGACCCATCCAAATGTCCAGAGAGATCTTGGCTCCTTATGAATGGAACAATCTGTCTTTTTCAAGTCAAGAAATTGGTATTGTTTAACTTCTCATAGACGAGTTGACTAAGAAAATTAGAAGAAAGAGTTGTTTGTGGTTGCGAAGAGTCCATTGAAGAAAAACACAGGAAGCTGGTGTTAAAAGGAAAGAGAGAATCTCTGGACCAGATTCAGTCGATTGAAAGAATCAGCCACTTTTAATATTCTGCCTTTTTTTTTTTGCAGAAGTTAATAAACCAGGAAAATTATATCCTGTCGTGGCCAGCGAACATGACAGGTCTGATTATGTCAACACTGAATCAGTTCCTTGTTGAACGAGTATATCTAGTTTTCAAAAATTTCTGTAATAATAAGAATGATAAATATGAAACAAAAATATTTCAAATGAAACCAGATTAGCAGTAGAGGATCCTGTCGATGATCCCTTCATAAAATAAGCAAGGATTGTTGGCAACGGAAGAAGAAAATTAGAATCGATTTTTCGACGTGGAGACACGTTACCGATTCTTGAAGAAGAAAGTTTCAGAAGTGGACGCTTGAAGCACAGAAAACGCTGTTTAAAAAACACAGCAATAGGAGGAAGAAAAAAATGCAGATTTAAAAAAAGAAGAAAAACACAGATTGGAAGAAGATCTGGGTTTTGGATTCTGAGAAGGAAGAAAAAAATGCAGATTTAAAGAAAGAAGAAAAACACTGATTGGAAGAAGATCTGGGTTTGGATTCTGAGAAGACGCAGATTTGAAAAACCCAGATTTAAAAAGGAAGGAATAACGTATTTAAAGGGAAGAAGAACGAGCACAGATTGGGTTTAGAAAGGAGAACACAGATTGAAATAGGATGGGTTTTGGATTCTGAGAAAACGCAGATTGGAAGAACCCAAATTTAAAGGAAGGAAGAACGTAGATTGGAACTCACAGATTTCTCGCCTTGGAACTCAAGACCATCTCTTTGGACACTTCTTTTGGAGAAGCAATCCCAGGCCTAGCTTCAACACTGCTCTGATACCATGTTAGAAGACGAGCTCCAGATTTACCTGCGCAAGAAAGAAAACAAGTGATAGAGAAAAAGGGGCTGAAGAAGGTCATGGCTGAAATGGTTATCTTGATTGATCTATTCAGTAATACATATATTAAGTGATTACAAAATAATTAGGGTACAAAAATACCCTTTAATGAGAGGTTAAAATTACAACATAACATGACTATATGGATACGGGTCTGGATTGAATCCAGATTCGTAAACTACTTCTTTTCACACTAGGCTCTTCCTCTGAGGTGTCAGCTGTCATATTTCAATAAGAGTTTGAGAATTCACATTAAGAATGTAATAGCTTTTAAGCAAGTTTTGATTAACCACCAAGCTAGCGCCTATCTCTTGGAATCCCAGATAAATATTGTAATCCTCGAGGCACCTTTAAGATTACATCAATTTCTGAATTAGGGTAAAGCCAAATAGAAAAGGACATTTTGATTTTTGAATCATGTAAACCATCTCCAGGTTGAAGGAATCATTTGCTACAGTGGTCCAAATCATCCTTGTATTCAACTGTAACGGTATTCCATATTCCTTTACAATTTACATGCTTTATAATTTGAAAGCTGATCTATTTTGTGAAAGTCTTCATGTATGTCTTCGTCTCCTTATTGTGTTTCAGAGGACAATGGTGGTTCCCAATGGTGGGGCACCCCCTAGGGGCAGTGCAGCAGCAGCCGCAAGCTTGCGTCGGAGGCGGCCAGCTGGAGGCAGTGGTAGTGCAGGAACTGCTGGCAACACCATGCTGCAGTTTTACACAGATGATGCGCCTGGGCTCAAGATATCACCCAACGTTGTCCTCATCATGAGCATTGGGTTTATAGCATTCGTAGCTGTTCTCCATGTCATTGGTAAATTTTACTTTGTCCCCAGGGACTTGGGGAGAGCCCAGCAGTGATGATGCCAGACTTTCCGACAGAGTTTCCAAACTATACTACTCATGGGACTCTATTTTAGAATCGGTGTTTTTCTTCTTTCTCTATTAAGACAATGGACTACCAAAACGATGCAATCGAACCCATTTTTTTTGTAGTTGATTAACATAGTTTATTTCATACCAGTTTCACTTAATCTTTAGTTCTTCTTCTCGCACTTCTCATTGTTGAGAAATAGGCAAAATAGAAAACAAGCAAAGCAAAGCAAAGAGAAAACTAGGCATTACATGGAAGTCTGATGGAAATCCATGATACAAAAAGGGGCATCAACCTACAACTTTCCAAGTGCCTTTCAAACTTTTGGAGACTATCTACAAACAAAATTCCCTCCAAAGCAGGGGCGCTAGTGCGTCCTCCAGGCTAAAGCAGAAGTCACAAACCATGCCGCACCTACATACACAACGCACAAAAAAAGTACAGCCATAACAGCAGCCATTAGGCCCATGTTCCTTCTATGAGGGGCTTAGGGGATGCAGTTTCTCCAAACATGTTGATGAAGTCCAGAGAGGACGGCTCGCACTTCTCACCTTTGAACTCCAGTCCTAGCTCTTCCTCGATGTCGTCCTAAGCGGCGATCAGTATGAATTCGCATCCCTCGTAGTTCAAGAAGTCCGGCGGGTCTGCCAGGCAGAAACACCGGAGCCGAGCTGAGCTTGCAGGTGAGCTGGGAAAGTGGCCTTTCTCTTGTTCTGGATCCCGGTCTTTGCTGGAGAAGGCTGGGTGGGGTTCTTTATCTGTATGATAAATGAGGCTTGTCTCCCAATATTGAAAGACTCTTGCGACTCGTTTTCTTTGTCTGCTGTCTGGCACTCGACCTTGTAGACCAAGTGAGTGTGAGTTCTCCGGTCGGAGACATGTTTCAGAATGTGGTATACGCCTTCGGCTAGAGCTCTAACCAGAGGCTTGGTTCGGCGACCCCTCGTGGCGGTATCATATTCCTCTGTGATTCACAGAATGTTAGCTTAGAATATCACTCGATTGTGTAAGCTTTGATTCCACAAAATCATGTTTTTAACCTAAAACCCTAGTGGGATGGGGCCTAGGTCGCTAGGCAGGCGGTCTATCTACATTCAAATCCCATGAGCGTCACCCCCTGTGCAAGCCTAAGCATGGCGACTCCCTTGGGGCAAGGGTTACTTACGCCCATTAAGTTTTATGCAGCCAGTACAGTAGGCACGGTTAGGTCTCTGATCTTGGGGGCGGTTTCTCTACGTAAATATAAAAATGAGAAGGGCGATAGTGTTACCTCCTTTACATCTTCAATTTTGGTTGTCACCAACTTCACAAAGCCCCAATTGGGCCTCCTTTTCTCGCTTGGATCAGGAAGGCTTTTCTTACCAATCACCATGAACCTCAAGAGAGGTTGTTCAATATTCACCTCATTCAAATTCATACATATATAGTTCAGCGAGATATTGGAGTTTTGAGAAATGTATAGGTGGCAACAGACAACTGCCAGGGCTTGACCTTCAAAGTAACAACTGGGGTCAAGATATCAGTTTTTCATTGCAAGTTTTATTGTAAGAGAAATGAATCTGAGAAAACTTTACCTCTTCACCATGACCACCCTCTGTCCCCTTGCCAGCTTCACCACCCTGCTCATCCTGGCTTTTGCTTCCTTCTTTTCCGGAGTCCGACGCCTGCTTCTTCTCGACGGCACGCTCACCGGACTCTGGACGCAGCACGACGTATAACCGCTGCACGTCGTCGATGCTGTGCGCCTCTTCTCCTTCAACCTTGGGCCTGTAGAAGAAGAAGACCTCTCCTCTTTCCTGTGAATTACGATTCCCATGCAAAGTCACACACAAGTGGTTGGAAGAAATGGGAAAATCCAATACTTTCCCCATTTTCCAAGCGTTCCGGCTCCTGGACTTGATTTCCAAGACAAATCAATAGGCACTCGAACGTCCAAGTTCTGGAATTCAAATTGGTTGGGAATTAACTTAATTCCCAAGTGGATCATATGCAAACACAGAAAAGAGAGAGAAAAACGACTAGGAAACGAAAAAATTGGTAGATGGCGCTGTTGGTGCTTTAGTTGTATATGACATTAGTAGACGGCAGACTTTTGGACAGCATTGGTAGATGGCGCAACTAACTTCAAAGTGAGTCTCTCTCTCTCTCTCTCTCTCTCTCTCTCTCTCTCTCTCTCTCTCTCTCTTCTGTTGTGTTGCATTTGATTACAAGAAATGCACCCACTATTTCTTTTATAATTTGAAATACCATACTTGTTGGGAACAAGTCTAATCTCAAGGATATGAGAGAGGTAAGTACAGAGGAAGGTAGGGCTGTAGGGAGGCTCAAGGTCTGTTATTTACGAAAACATCGTTTCTTGATTCATCCAATGTAGATGCTGCATTTCGGACTGTCGTCAAAGAGATCTATAGTACATTGAACAGGAAAGTTTTCCAGTCGCAAGAGCTGAAGAAGCTAGATAACAGGCTAGGAAATGGGAAGACTGTGGTCTTACAAGGAAACCAGAATGAACCTTCAGCGAAGGGATCATGGTCTTGTTCTTCCTAGTACAATATGAACCGTCCAGTCAACTTGGCGAGTGGGTGGTGTATGTTCTCCCCTATGATTCACTGAATCCCACGTCTGTGTTCGGTGTCCGAATGAACGCCACATATGTAAGCACATGAGGCTCGTATTCCCGTGTATGTTGACATCACTTAGCATCGGAGTCTGGTACGGTTACAAAGACTTAAGTACCTTTTCTTGTTATTCTTGCTATTCTTGCCATAAAATGATGATTTGAGAAAATAACAAAAATGTTCTTCATTCAAAAAAAAGAAAACAAACGGTTCAAAAAAAGGATAAACATGTTCTCCATCTAGAAAGTTGAGGATGATGTTGACTCTTCAAATTCTACACAGCGAAAAGAACCTTAGCCGGCGATCCGATAGTGATCCAGCGAAACGATGGTGAACCAGCGATCCGATAGTGATCCGACGAAACGAACCTGAGTCATAAAAAATGTCTGTTTGAACTTTTCGTCGTCATCTTCTTCTTCTTCCTTCTCCGTAAAACACTGTAAAACTCTCTCTCTCTAGAGAAGAAATCAAGGGAGGCAAAGAGCCGGCAATCTGCTGGTGATCGTCATCCTTTTTCTACTAGCAGTGGTCGGAATGCTGCTCTCGTCCAGTGGGCAACGGACTGTGGCGGCTCCTCCTCCGCCTTCAAGGGACACCTACAACAGAATCTTCCTCCAGTACACCTACAATAGAGTACAGCCTTCGGCTTCCCCATCATGAACCTCAAGACTGTCATCGGGATGGCTGGCGACTACAGCCTGATCACGACGAAGATCGTGCTTAAGGGGGCGGTGTTCGACATCGCAATTTATGAAAATCGCGTCGCGCAAAAAAAATGGCAAATCGCAAAATCCAGTAGCAATTTATGAAAATCATGTAGCAAAAAAATAAATAAATGGCAAATTGCTATGTGATTTTCGTAAATCGCTATATCGAGTAGCCATTTATGAAAATCACGTAGCGAAAAAAATGGCAAATCGCAAAATTGAGTAGCGATTTATGAAAATCACGTAGCAAAAAAATAAATAAATGGCAAATCACTGTGATTTTCGTAAATCGCTATATCAAGTAGCGATTTACGAAAATCACGTAGCAAAAAAAATAAATAAATGGCAAATCACTATGTGATTTTTGTAAATTGCTATATCGAGTAGCGATTTACGAAAATCACGTAGCAAAAAAAATGGAAAATCGCTAAATTGAGTAGCGATTTATGAAAATTGCGCAGCGAAAAAAATGACAAATCGAGTAGCGATTTACGAAAATCACAAAGTGAAAAAAAAACAGAAAAATCATAGGAAAAGGTGTTACAAAAACCTCGAGCAAGAAACAACCGAAGGAAACGTGAGCACCACGATTAAACAAAACACTTTATTGCTCTTTTTTTATAGTTACAAGAGAGAAAAAAAATGTATAAAAGGTCCCAAAAAATTTTGGTTCGGGGGGGCGCGACCTCCCGCCTGCTGACCGTGCAGCAGAATCCGTGTCGGGGGGAGCCCTCGGACCCCCTCCTGTAAGGGTAGAAACTCTGAATCAGGCTCCACAACTCATCAAGTTGAATGATGCTACCCACGCCGGGGGGAGCCCCCAGACCCCCTCCTGTAAGGGCAAAAACCCTGAATCAAGCTCCACAACTCATCAAGTTGAACGATGCTAGAGTCAATGTGCAGGTCAGTCGGTGCTTGATGGAGCAATGTAGGATCGGCTGCTGGATGTACACAAAAGCAGAAAGAGAAGTGAGAGAGAGTGAGGGGGTTGATGTTCATGGCCTTCTCCAGAGGGGATAATCCTGTAGTGCAGGGACTGGGTCTTAAATAACCATCTTCGGGGTACTTAAGTCTTTACAACCACTCCTTTTCTAAAATCGTCATTTTTTTGGCACCAATAGAAGAAAGGGTACTTAAGTCTTTGCAATCGCATCAAACTCCAATGCTAAGTGATGCTGACAAACATGGGGATACGAGTCGTACATGCTTACATATGTGGTGCTCTTTGGGAGCCCCGAACATGAGATATAGCTACCTGCCCTGTTCGAGGGGGGGGGGGGGGACATATAACCAGCTTCACAACTTGGTGACATTGACAAGTCGCCCCTACCAGACGAGCTGAGCCCTTGTGGGCAAATATTTGCAAAAAATATATTGAATAGGCCCACAAGAGCTATGCACAACTAGCTAGGTGGACCGACCCAAGGCTTCCAAGTTGAAAGAGATCAAGATGTGTATTCATTCCAGCAAGGCCTAAGCTAGATGAAGAATTATTCTTGATGGACATAGAGGGAGTATTGGTGGAGCTTTACACCAGGAATACCAACTCAAGTTCATGGTCAACGTAATAACCACTTCTCAATCTATAATTGAGATGTCCAAACCACTACAGTGGTTTCTTCATGATGAAAGGAAAAAAAAAGTTAATATTAAGAAATTGTGTAGTAGCATTTCTCTCTTTCCTATAAAAAAAAGCAAAAGTATGATCTAATTTAATTAGTTTATCATGTTATATTTAAGTTTTTCCTCCAAGACAACATTGCATTAAAACCCGAGTTTTTATTAAGACCCACATTTTTTTAATGTAAAATTAATAACAAAATTGGTTTTGTTACGACAATGAAGCCATACATGATACTTCAAGTACAAGGTTTTGATGATGAGCAAGTGGAATCAACTGCATTTCAGCTAAGGCTATGAAGAAATTGAAGAATTCAGTGAAGAATCTTTGAAGACTAGTGTGCATATGTTTAATTCATTAAAAGTCTTAGATTCTTGTAAGCGCCTTACTTAGAGTGCATATTTAGGTTGCATTTTACCTTAAAAGTCTTTAGAAAAACTTTTCTAAAAGAAACTCTTTTGAAAATCTTTTTAGAAAACTCTTTTCTTAAATTTTCATGTTTATTAGTCGACCAATAGACTTATCAGTCGACTAATCCTTTCGCGCCATATTTTCTAAAAAAAATCATTTTTGTCAAATTAGTCGACCGAAGGTTTTATCAGTCGACTGGACAGAATGTCTGTTTTCTGAAAAATTAGCAGCAGTCGACTAATGGTTTTTCAGTCGATTGAACAGAACATGTGTTTTCTGAAAATTTAGCAGCAGTCGACTAATGCTTTTTATCAGTCGACCGAACAGAATGTTTGTTTTTCAGAAGTTTTTAGCAGCAGTCGACTAAAAGGTTTTTCAGTCTACTGATGATATTATCAGTCGACTAACTTTTCTCAAGTCGACTAAGTTTCAAAAGTTCAGATTTTCAAACGGCTCGATTAACAGATCAGTCGACCGACGATAACTGTCAGTCTACTAATAACTAACTATTAGTCGACTAACTGATGTTTCAGTCGACTAATTTTGCCGTTTTCCTGAAACTTCAAAAAGGCGTGTCTTTTCATTTTTCAAACGTTTTGATCGTTTAAAATGGACAGTTTTGACACCCTTTCATACTCTAAACATATGGAATCTTTTAACTATAAATATGAGTGCATTCTACACTCAAATACATCAAATTCAATAGAATTATATTGAATTACTTCTTGCTTTTCACTCCTATTCATTCAAGTATTTGTTTTCTCACTCACGTGATATTTTCACTTCAGTTTTTCACTCAAATCACTTTGAGAGATAGTGAATTCGTGAGTAGAGTGTTTCAACAACCTCAAAATCCAATTGCATCTCATTTGCATTCAAAAGGAAGGCTCATAGGTTGTATTGTAAGTTGTTATTTCTTTTGTGTAAAAAGAAGGACTCCTTGGTGTAAAGGAGTTGTTTGCTTTCAGTAGGATTGTTACTGAAAGTGGGACCGGTTATGGTCTGTGTGATCTTGTAGTTTACAAGGTTGATAGTGGAAGATCTCAAGCGAGTTTTGCTTGGGGACTGGATGTAGGTCGGGTTTGACCGAACCAGGATAAAATCTTGTGTTCTTTGTGTGTTTGCTTTGAGATTTGCAAAATCATTCAATATTCCGTGGAAATTTTTAAAAGCACTATTCACCCCCCTCTAGTGCTCGTTGCCTCGATCCTAGTGCACTTTCATTTGGTATCAGAGCAAGGTTTGCTATTACTTTGATTTGACCATCATCTAGCATGGCAACTACAACATCTCAGCACAAAGAAGGAAGTTCATCTGTTCGTCCTCCTCTCTTCGACGGAACAAACTATGGATACTGGAAAGTAAGAATGACAATATTCCTGCAATCCATGGATTTCGATATCTGGAGAGTTGTTTCAGAAAAGTACCAAACTCCATCAACTGATTTCAGCCGATGGACCGATGATGAAAAGAAGACTGCTTCACTGAATGCCAAAGCTATGAATGTGCTGTATTGTGCCGTTGACAAGGAAGAATTCAATCGCATCTCTCAATGCTCTACAGCAAATGAAATCTGACATACTCTTCTCGTGACTCATGAAGTTACGTCAAAGGTAGAAGAATCAAATGAAGAAGTCGCCAACATGTGTTTTGTAGCACAAGAAGATTCGGTAAGTCAATTTGACTATGATGAGTTATTTGAAGCATTTAATGATTTATATGCTAAATTTAAGAATCTTAGTTCTAAAAATAAAGAGTTAAAAACTGAAAATTTAACTCTTGACTCTCAAAATAAAGTGTTACTTCAAGAGATAGAAGATCTCAAGAAGGAAAATTCTTGCCAAGCAATTGAGATAAAAGAAATTGGAGTTAGAACCAATCTCTTACAAAAGGAAATATCTAGTCTTAAAGAAAAGTCAAATGATCTTCTTTCTATAGTGACCAAATTCACAAATGGTCAAGAGAATCTAGAAAAACTTCTTGGTTCTCAAAGATGCTCGGTTAATAAAACCGGATTGGGATATAGCTTCTTTGATACTCAAAATAGACCAAACTATGTGGTGAAAAATCAAAGACATTATTCTCAACCTTTTGTTCATAAAACTAAACTTTCTAGTTCTAATAGAAATGCATCTAGAAATGATTATTCTAGAAATGTTTATTCTAAATCCTTTTATAGAAAGAATATTTATTATCAAAGGAAACCAAAATCCAAATGGATATGGGTTCCTAAGACTAACTCTCATGGACCCAAAAATAGAAAGGGGTCAAATGCTCTGTTTTCTGATTTTGTTGTAGGTACACAACATAAGGAGCAAATGGATATTGGACAGCGGTTGTTCCAAACATATGACTGGAAGGCCGGAGTTATTTTCCACCCCCCAAAATAAGGATGGAGGAACCGTCAGCTTTGGTGACAATAACAAGGGAAAAGTGATAGGTATTGGTAATATTGGTAATCCAAAATTTCTCTTGATAGAAAATGTTCTTTTAGTGGATGGTTTAAAGCATAATTTAATATCTATTAGTCAATTATGTGATAAAGGTTTTCATGTTTCTTTTGAAAATAATTTATACTTAATTTCTGATTTTCAATCTAAAAAGATCATTTTTAAAGGTAAAAGAAGAAACAATGTGTATGAACTATATCTAGATGAATTACCCTCTTTTAATGAAAAATGTCTTATTGTTTCAAATGAAATTCAATGGTTATGGCACAAGAGACTTGGACATGTTAATTTTAAAATTATTTCAAAATTATCCAAGAATGATCTTGTAAGAGGCCTACCTAGAATACCATATAAAAAGGATCACTTATGTGATGCTTGTCAAAGGGGTAAACAAATCAAGAGTTCTTTTAAAGCAAAAGATATAGTTTCAACAAAACGTCCTCTTGAACTTTTACATTTAGATCTATTTGGACCATCTAGAATTCAAAGTTTGAATGGTAGCAAGTATGCTTTTGTTATAGTAGATGATTATTCTCGGTTTACATGGGTGATTTTTCTAAAAAGCAAAAATGATGCTTTTTCAGAATTTTCTAAACTTTGTAGAAGAATTACAAATGAAAAATCTACATCTATTATTAAAATTCGTAGTGATCATGGTGGTGAATTTGAAAATGAATCTTTTCTAAAGTTTTGTGATTTACATGGTATATCTCACAACTTTGCTTTTCCTAGAGCGGCTCCACAAAATGGAGTTGTTGAAAGAAAGAATAGAACTTTGCAAGAATGTGCTAGAACCATGCTTCAAGATAAAAATTTACCAAAATATTTTTGGGCTGAAGCAATTAATACAGCATGTTATGTCTTAAATCGTGTTCTTATTCGACCAATTTTACATAAAACATGTTTTGAATTGTATTATGATCGTATACCAAAGATCTCATATTTCAAAATTTTTGGTAGTAAATGTTTCTTGTTAAATACCAAAGATAATCTTGATAAGTTTGATTCAAAATCAGATGAATCAATATTTCTTGGATATTCTTCTAGAAGTAAAGCATATCGTATTTTCAATAAAAGAACATCTTGTATTGAAGAATCTTTACATGTTGCATTTGATGAGAATTGTGAGCAGGTTATTCCTCTAAGCGAAGAAGAAGAAGCAATACTTCAAGAAGAACCCTTGATAGAGAGTACTTCTCAAGAAAATATTCCTCTTCAACCGGTTTGGAAAGAAGTTCCTAATCATTCACATGAACAAGTTATTGGTGAAATAAAGAGTGGTGTCCAAACTAGAAGGCAGTTAGAAAAATATATTGCAAATGTTGCTTTCATATCTAAATTAGAACCAAAGAATATCAATGAGGCATGTGATGATGAATTTTGGCTTTTAGCCATGTCTGAAGAACTTAACCAATTTACTAGGAATGATGTTTGGGATCTAGTTGATAGACTAAAGGATCATCCAGTAATTGGAACAAGATGGGTCTTCCGAAATAAGCTGGATGAAAATGGTGAAGTCATTCGTAACAAAGCAAGGCTAGTGGCACAAGGCTATAATCAAGAAGAAGGCATAAATTTTGATGAAACCTATGCACCAGTTGCTCGATTAGAGTCAATTCGTATGATGCTTGCTTTTGCTAGTTACATGAACTTCAAGTTATATCAAATTGATGTTAAGAGTGCATTTTTAAATGGACACATCAATGAAGAAGTTTATGTAGAGCAACCTCCAGGCTTTGAAAATGAGAAATATCCAGAAAAGGTCTACAAATTGAAAAGAGCTCTGTATGGACTCAAACAAGCACCAAGAGTGTGGTATGAAAGACTATAAAATTTTTTAGAACAATCTGGTTTTTCCATTGGTCGGGTAGACTCCACTTTATTTATTAAACATTTTAATTCAGATATTCTTATTGTGCAAATTTATGTTGATGACATAATATTTGGTTCTACTAATGATTCTCTTTGTAAAGAATTTGCTAAGGCTATGCAGGAAGAGTTTGAAATGAGCTTGATGGGCGAATTAAACTACTTCCTTGGACTTCAAATAAAGCAAACTGAAGAAGAAATCTTCATCAATCAGGCTAAGTATACAAAAGAACTTCTCAAGAGATTTGGGATGGACTCATCGAAATCAAGAAGGAATCTTATGAGTACAACTACTTCTCTTGATAAAGATGAAAATGGTAAAAGTGTAGATACTAAGCTCTACAGAGGTATGATCGGATCTCTATTATACTTAACTGTTAGTCGACCTGATATTATGTTTAGTGTTTGTATGTGTGCAAGATTTCAAGCTAATCCAAAGGAATCTCATTTAACTGCAGTAAAACAAATTCTTCGTTATTTGAAAGATACTTCAGATTTCGGTTTGTTTTACCCAAAATCATCTTCCTTTGATTTAGTTTCATATAGTGATGCAGATTTTGCAGGAAGTAAATCTGATCGCAAGAGTACTAGTGGAACTTGTCATTTCTTGGGAAATTTCTTAGTCTCTTGGTTTAGTAAAAAGCAAAATTCAGTATCACTCTCAACAACTGAAGCTGAATATATAGCGGCTAGTTTAGCATGTTCACAAGTACTTTGGATGAAACAGACCTTAAAAGATTTTGGTTTAAACTACTCCACAACAACTATTTATTCTGATAACACTAGTGCTATAAACCTTTCGAAAAATCCTATTCAGCACTCAAGAACTAAGCATATTGAAGTTAGACATCATTTTTTAAGAGATCATGTGTTAAAAGGAGATATTTTGTTAAATTTTATTTCCACTAAAGAACAACATGCCGATATCTTCACTAAACCTCTTAAAAATGAAGATTTTATGAGAATTAGGAGAGAAGTAGGTATTTGCTCATTTTTGGATTTATAAAAATGCTGATTTTTGAACAAAATCTCAAAATCGCACTATATTAGTCGACCGATAAAATTCTAGTCGACTGGTGTTTTTTATATTTTGGAATGTATCTCATCATATTAGTCGACCGATATAGTTCTAGTCGACTGATGATATTTTTAGAATAAGTCGCACTTTTTTAGTCGACCGATAAAGTTTTAGTCGACTAGATTTTTTTAAAAATTTTTAAGTGAAGGGACTCGACACCCCTTGGATTTGTTTTAAAACCCATTTTTTTTTTAAAAAAGAGGCATCGTTTCACTTCGTACCTTTTCGTTTTTAAAAAAAAAACGAAACCCTTTAAACCAAAAACCCCTCTTTCTCTTTTGCCTCTCTCTCTCTCTTCCAAAAAAAAAAAACCCTCGGAGTACCGTTCGACTCCATCATCGCCGGAATTTTCTTACCATAACAGGGAGACGCCGGAATCTTCTGGCCGTGATCTTGAAACGCCGGAATCCTCTTGCAGTGACTGGCGCATCTTCAAAACACGCCGGAACTCTCTTGCCGTGTTTTAAAATAGAGATACGAGTTAAAAGTCTATTTTGCTTATGCTATTTTTGCCCTTACTCTTTTTTATTCTGTCAAAGGGGGAGAAAAAGATAAAGATAGCATTACTTTGAAATTGCAGGGAGATCTTGAGAAAAAGATGATAGCAATTACATTACAGGAGATTTTGCATGAGAAATGCAAAATTAAGAGAAAAAGAAAGCTTTGAATGAATGTATTTCTAAATGCATGAAAAAAATAATGAATGAAAATGCAAACCAATCAATATGTGATATATGTGCTTTAAATGTGCTAACTTTTAATGTTTTGCAGCATATTGATAGGGGGAGTAAAATCTCCATCTATGCATCTAAAAAGTTTCATCTTTGATTAAGCTTGTCATCATAAAAAAGGGGGAGATTGTTACGACAATGAAGCCATACATGATACTTCAAGTACAAGGTTTTGATGATGAGCAAGTGGAATCAACTGCATTTCAGCTAAGGCTATGAAGAAATTGAAGAATTCAGTGAAGAATCTTTGAAGACTAGTGTGCATATGTTTAATTCATTAAAAGCCTTAGATTCTTGTAAGCGCCTTACTTAGAGTGCATATTTAGGTTGCATTTTACCTTAAAAGTCTTTAGAAAAACTTTTCTAAAAGAAACTCTTTTGAAAATCTTTTTAGAAAACTCTTTTCTTAAATTTTCATGTTTATTAGTCGACCAATAGACTTATCAGTCGACTAATCCTTTCGCGCCATATTTTCTAAAAAAAATCATTTTTGTCAAATTAGTCGACCGAAGGTTTTATCAGTCGACTGGACAGAATGTCTGTTTTCTGAAAAATTAGCAGCAGTCGACTGAACAGAACATGTGTTTTCTGAAAATTTAGCAGCAGTCGACTAATGCTTTTTATCAGTCGACCGAACAGAATGTTTGTTTTTCAGAAGCTTTTAGCAGCAGTCGACTAAAAGGTTTTTCAGTCTACTGATGATATTATCAGTCGACTAACTTTTCTCAAGTCGACTAAGTTTCAAAAGTTCAGATTTTCAAACGGCTCGATTAACAGATCAGTCGACCGACGATAACTGTCAGTCTACTAATAACTAACTATTAGTCGACTAACTGATGTTTCAGTCGACTAATTTTGCCGTTTTCCTGAAACTTCAAAAAGGCGTGTCTTTTCATTTTTCAAACGTTTTGATCGTTCAAAATGGACAGTTTTGACACCCTTTCATACTCTAAACATATGGAATCTTTTAACTATAAATATGAGTGCATTCTACACTCAAATACATCAAATTCAATAGAATTATATTGAATTACTTCTTGCTTTTCACTCCTATTCATTCAAGTATTTGTTTTCTCACTCACGTGATATTTTCACTTCAGTTTTTCACTCAAATCACTTTGAGAGATAGTGAATTCATGAGTAGAGTGTTTCAACAACCTCAAAAGGCAATTGCATCTCATTTGCATTCAAAAGGAAGGCTCATAGGTTGTATTGTAAGTTGTTATTTCTTTTGTGTAAAAAGAAGGACTCCTTGGTGTAAAGGAGTTGTTTGCTTTCAGTAGGATTGTTACTGAAAGTGGGACCGGTTATGGTCTGTGTGATCTTGTAGTTTACAAGGTTGATAGTGGAAGATCTCAAGCGGGTTTTGCTTGGGGACTGGATGTAGGTCGGGTTTGACCGAACCAGGATAAAATCTTGTGTTCTTTGTGTGTTTGCTTTGAGATTTGCAAAATCATTCAATATTTCGTGGAAATTTTTAAAAGCACTATTCACCCCCCTCTAGTGCTCGTTGCCTCGATCCTAGTGCACTTTCAGGTTTTTGTGTGTTTCTAGGTGAATCATTAATTTCATAGAGGTGCAAGAAACAACAAAAGGTGTCGTTTCTGTTATTTGGATCCCCTCCCCAATCAACATCAAAATATGCAATAAGGTCTAAGGAAGAAGATGAGGATAGAAAGACTCCCTTATTTATAGTGCCTCTGATGTATTTAATAATTCTCATGACTGCACTCATATGAGTTGATGTTGGAGCATGTTGAAATTGACTGGCTATATGTACAACATGAGTTATGTCTGGTCTTGTAATACTTAAATACATAAGAGATCCCACTAGTTGTTTGAAGGAAGTTGGATTGTCCAAAGGAACTCCATCATCGGCTCGCATCTTCATTCCAACAATCTCTGGAGTATCAACAACTTTATCATATGAAAGTCCTAACCTATCAATAATATCTGAAGCAAACTTTGTTTGTGACAATATGTATCCTCTGTTAGAGTATGAAACTTCTATACCAAGAAAGTATGTTAGAAACCCAAGATTTGTCATTTCAAAAGAATTTTTCAAAAACTGTTTTACTTTCTTGATTCCCTCTTTGTGACTACATGTAATCAACATATCATCAACATATAAAAGTAAAATTATAATACCTGCAGAAGAGTTCTTGATAAACAAAGTTATATTAGTATGGCATGGTTTAAAACTATACCTTGTAATAACATTGTTAAAAGTATCAAACCAAGTTTTAGGTGCTTGTTTGAGGCCATACAGTGCATTTTTTAATTTAAGCACTTTACCTGAATGAATTATTAATCCAAGTGGAATATCCATATATACTTCCTCATTGAGATTCTCATTTAAAAATGCATTTTTAACATCCATTTGAAATATATTTCAATTTATAATAGCTGAAATAGCTACAAGCATTCAAACACTTGTCATCCTGGCAATAGGAGCAAAAGTTTCTTCATAATCTACTCCGTATTCTTGATAATATCCTTTGGCAACTAACCTGACTTTATGCCTTTTCAAGGATCCATCACTTTTGGTTTTTACTTTAAAAACCCATCTACAACCTATTATCTTTTTTCCTATGGGTAAATCCAGAATTTTCGAAGTATTAGCATCTTTAAGAGCTTCTAATTCTATGCGCATAACTTTTATCCATTCAGGTAAATTTTTTGCTTCATTGTAACATGAGGGTTCAAAATATGAATGGATAGCTATAAGACATGATCTATGTTTAGGAGAGAATGAATCATAAGTCATAAACTTATTTGAGATTCTTGAGGTTCGTTCAGATCTACGAATAGTGGTTTGTTCTGAAGGAATTTTTGATGCTTCATGATTACTTTGATTTACACCTTCATTGGATGCATTTCGATTTCTTCTAGTGTATACTATTAGTTTAACTGTTGTTCCATTTTCAATAGGAGGTTCTACATAAATATTTTCATCATTAGACAGTAGTTTGAACAACAAAGAATAATCAGAGTTTATGTCTTCCGACATGTTTTCTTAAAATCCACTTTCATTTTCAACAAAATTAACATTCCTTGAAATGAGAAGTTTATCATTTTTTGGTATCATAATATTTAAATCATTTTTGTGTTTCTGAATAACCAATGAATACACAGGGGATAGCTTTAGAAGATAGGTTATCTCCTTTATCATTCAAAACATAACATTTGCAACCAAAGATTCACAATCTTTGATAGTCAGGTTGATATTTGAATAATTTTTCAAAAATAATTTCATTAGATAAAGTTTTGGAAGGCATCCTATTTATAAGATATATTGAGGTTAATGCAACTTCAGCCCAAAGATTTTTTGGAACATTTTTAGCAATAAGAAGAGTCTTTGTAGTTTCTATAATATGTTTGTGTTTTTTTTCTGAAATTTTGTTTTGTTGTGGGGTTCTACGACATGATCTTTGATTAAATATTTCTTCGTTTTCTAAAAATTGTTTAAACTCATTTGACAAGTATTCTCCTCCAGAGTCAGTTCTGAGAATTTTGAGTTTACTTTCAAATTGATTTTTAATCATGTTATGGAATGTTTTGAAGGTTGCAAATACATCTGATTTAAACTTAAGTAAATTCAACATTATCTAGTGAAGTTATCAATAAACACAATATAGTAGGAGAATCCTTCTTTAGAGGCTACAAAAGCAGGACCCCATACATCCGAATGAACTAATTCAAAAGGCATTGAGTAAAAAGTTATTTGACCATAAGTATGTTGATCTAGTTTAAACATTTTCATTGTGAAACTGTTATGCAAATATTTTTAAATAAGGTTTGCATTGAAAATGTTAAAAAGGCAGGTGTTTATGTATGTTGATCTTGTATATAGTGAAACTATTGGTTTTGCTTTTAGGGCGTTATAAAGGTTAAATTCTCCTTAAGGTTCCCTTTTGAAATTGCAAAATTAAAACTCAAGGTCAAACTTTTAATTGTTTTTCCAGCAAGAAACTCTCTCTCTCTCTCTCTCTCTCTCTCTCTCTCTCTCTCTCTCTCTCTCAGCCTCAGAAGTTGGTTGTAGCTACGAAAGAGATGGTTGGCAGTAAGGCTTAGTAGTGGTGATGAAAAGCTAGTATGGAGGTCGGTGGAATTCATTAACATGTCCATAGGAGGGGGGTCAACACAGTTTTCCACGATTTGTGAATATTTTTTAAGTTATTTTTTTATTATTCATTTTGTCTCCATCAAATCCTTTTCTTCTGTGTTTAGCTTGAGATTAAATCAATGATAAAGCGATGTTGCATGAGGGGTGGAGGGAAACATCCTTGTCATGCTTATTTGCCTCATGGTGGTGTTAAATTTAATTGCATCATCAATGATCTATTAACACTGCCCTTGTCATGCTTATTTACCTCATGGTGTTGTTGAATTTAATTGCATGTCCAACCGATAGATTAATTGGCAACTCTTTTTCCATCCTTCGCACCGAGCACCAACCACATCGATAATGATATTAAAGCACACAGCACTAACTACATCGATAATGATATTAAAGCAAAGACACTCCCCTTTCTGTTAATTCAGAGCAAGTTCATGAGAACTTTCTATCATAAACAAGGTGAATTTGATGGATGCTGCTTATCAGAATTTGGAATGATTAAGAAATTACAAAAACAAAATCGTTCATTTTGAACAATAAAGTGCGATTCATCAAGTCCAACAAGAAGTTTTCCAACAAGCCTCAAAAGTGGCTCAAGGAAACATGAATAATTGTTTGAATGGAGAGTTGCATTTACTCACCATCAATACTAACACTGGCGTACTCGAGCCCTAAAAGAAATAACCTGATTAGTCCTACCATCAGTGATTGGTTCTCTGATGAGGGGTTAATCGGCAAACCTCTTGCCATCCATTGCATTGATCCCTCTTGTGTATGATAAGGTGATAATATGGGTAGGGGTGGCAATCGGGTCGGGTTGGCGGGTCAACATACCTCAACCCGAACCTGACCCGTTTATTAAACGGGTCGGCTGTGGCAAACACGAACCCGACCCGTTTAATAAACGGGTGACCCGACACGACCCGCCAACCCATTTAATAAATGGGTTGGGTCGGGTAAACGGGTTTTCAGGTTCTCGGGTCAGGTTGGCGGGTTGACGGGTCGGGTTGGCGGGTTGACGGGTCGGGCAGACGGGTTGGCGGGTTGACCCACCCGCCTAACCCGTTTATTAAACGGGTCAGCTGGGTTGGCGGGTTGGCATACCCCCAACCCGAACCCGACCTGTTTAATAAACGGGTTACGCAGGTCGACCCGTTTATTAAACGGGTTGGCTTAAGCCCAACCCGAACCCGCCTAAGAGGCGGGTTGGCGGGTCGGGTCAGAAATTGCCACCCCTAAATATGGGTGAAGAAATTGCCTCTGTTAATTCCGACCAAGGTTCAAATATCGTTGTGGTATATATTTGCCAGCTTTGCTGTTAAGAGAGAGAGAGAGAGAGAGAGAGAGAGAGAGAGAACAGGAAAAGTGATCAACAGGGTAGTCCAGTGGCATAGTGTCTCAACCAGATCCAAAGGTCTTTATTATGATCCGTTTCTCATTAGAAAAGTCAGTTTTTTATTCACAGGTACCATAGTTAGAAATGGGTGGTGTGCTTCCACTTAAAATGCATATTCTAAGTCTTTTTTCAAAAATATCCATCATAGGCATATGCTTGATAATAAAAAGATATTTTTGTAAAATAACATGAGAAGCGCAGTTCCAACTTCCAACATTGAAGAAGCTTGCCATTATGTTATGAAGGGCACGTTTTTTTGGACTAAGGGGGCATTTGTTAAACACCCCTCACGGCAAAGGGGTTTTGTCCGAAGCACCCCTGCCCATGGGATAACATTTGTTCATGTCTCCATTGCTACAAATGAGTTTTCTTTTTTATTTATTTTTTATTTGTTTGATTTTTTTCATAAAACTAACCTTACAGATGTGATCTACATGTTTACGTTAGTGGGAATCGGATCTTAGATCGTCCGATTACAACTTGTAGGTACAATTTTGTAAGTCTTGAAAAATCAACAGCCTATTTTCTAGAATTATAATTTTTTTTTTACGAAAAAAATATGATCCAACAACAGATATCTAGCATTTGGACCATGCTGAATCCATCTATGAGGTCTGATTGGGTCAACACAGCCTGTGCCTTTGAGTTTCAGCTTATTCTGATGGTTAGATCCCCATGACCACATATATATATATATATAAACTAAAATATGTAAACCAACCAAATATGTAAACTAGTATGAACCATAGTGACAAAAGTTTTTATGGGCAATTTCTCATTTTTCAAAAACTCATGAGAAATTGAAAAAAAATCATAAATCTCGCATTTTTTTCGGCAAAATCTCGGCAATAAAAAAATCAATTAAAAAATATAAAAAAAAAATTATAAGAAAATATTAATAAAAGTTATTTAAAAATAAAAATACACGATTTTTTCGTGGTAAATAGCTGTTTAAAATGTAAATATCACGTTTAAATCGTGGTATTTATGTTTTTTCATAAATCTCAAGATATTTTGTAAATCTCGCCAGAAATTGCCGTTTAAACTGTCAGGCAATTTCTCGCGATATTTGTCACTATGGTATGAACCAAGATTTTCATAGGATTTTTTGCCCTGCAGATGCATTCGGCGTGGTGCATTTGCTTGGAATCAACTATCGGATCCTTGATCGGATCAAAAAACGTGATTTTGTATGCTTAAATATTTATCAAAATTCTGAGCTGTTAATCGTAAGTCAGACCACAATCATGGTGATAAGTTCTCGGTCCTACTAAAAGTTTTCTAATACAACGACACGATTTTCAGAAAATAAACTATAAAAATCACATTTGTAGTGTTTGATTTGCAAAACTTGCGATAAAGCAATGAAAACTAAGATCATCTCAAATTGGTTGGTGGATCCCCTCTCCTCTCGGTTACTTTGGATGTCCAAATCTTCTCTCATGCTTTGGCTGGAAGCACTGGGATTGCTTTTGCTGTTCGGACGCACTCTGGCCGATTCAAGTTGATCGGAGCAATCCAAATAGCTTATAACTCTCTCTTGCCGGAGAAACCAGGCTATAGTCAAATGACTTACTGCACCAATTAGAAACTGCCGGACACCAGCTCCTGCTCTTCTCCAACAATTAGAGTTGGCTGTTCAAGGATGAAGGATGGGCTCTGTGGAATGACATCTCTGAAAACCTATATTATATAAAGAGTGAGGAAACTTTTGAGTGCGCTGCAAAGAAGTCGGTTGGAAAGAGTTACTGCAATCTCCCCACCCCCAACACTTTGGCCGTACCCACTAGGATTGACTTCCACCGAGTGTGCGGGTGCCTTTAACTGGTGAGCTTGGGCTGTGTCGGTGACCTCACACAGGGTTTAAGTTACAGGTAAGGGTGTCAATGGGTCGGGTTTACCTGGACCAAACCCTATAGGGTCCGGGTATGGTGATAAATAAAAATGCCAGATTAAGACTTGGGTCCGAACCTGAAGGTCCAATTAATACATGGATATGGGTATAGTTTATGATATTTTATACCAGACTCAGGTACGATCCGAGTTCCGATTAAGACCCACAATTTTTCAATGTAAAAATGATAAAATTTTTATTATTTTACCGGGTCTGGTTCATGTAGTTCATATCGGGTCCAGGTATGATTTCTCTTATAGTGGACCTGATTAGACCCGGGTCTGAACCCGATACCATACTCTAAAATCAGGTCCAAGTCTGGTTCCACCGATACCAAACCCGACCCATTTACACCCCTAATTACAGGAATGCGGGCCCATTAAGTGATCCAGTTCTGGGAGAGAGTTCCTTGTCATAAAAAAACAGCCTACATTCATTTTATAAAAATAGTTATTATCACCTAATTAGTGTTCAAAACATTCAACATAGTTTTTATCTTTTAATGATGAGGAACCCACTGAAAGCTGGGTTACTTAATGGGCCAACCCCTTGCTGGGAAAACCTTAAGTGGGGTCACAGACACCCAAGTCCTCAATAAGACCACCAGTTAAAGGCACTCGCGCACACCTGGTAGGAGTCGGACCCGAGACAAAGGTGTAAGCACCTTCTCCCCAAGCCTGCTGACATACGACATAATGTTAAACGAATACAGGCAGAGAGAGAAAGAGAGCTGAAAAGCGATCAACATTACTTAAAAGTGAAACTCAACAAAAAGTTGAGTCCTACAAGCACAAACACAACAACACAACATGAAAACACCATTTACACAAAAACAGAAAAACCCAAACACAAAACAAAAAACTCATCAAGGATCACAAACATCTAGATGAGGATCGGTTGGAGGCAGAGGCAGGTCTTTGAGATATATACGTAAGATAGCATACACATCAACCAAGACCCTATGAGTCAAACAGTTAAGGTTGAACGGAACATCCCGAAAAGTAGCATCATTTCTGGCCATCCATATGAACCACCACACTGTAAATAACCAAACTCTCCAAATAGTCATCCACTTCTTTTCACATCTAATTATAGTCGGGCCGAGGATAAGATCTAACGCAAAGCAGCCCTTCTGCATAACAACTGATGGAGCCCTCCAAGTTTTAGAAAACAATTTCCGAAACACTTCATAGGACCAAAAAAGATGTGTGGTTTCTTTAGCCTGTCGACAAAGCACACACCAACTGGAAAACTGAAACTCCATCCTCTTGGTATTGTCATGGGTTTGTATCCGATCACGAAGAATCAACCAAGCCAATACCTTGGTCTTCAGAGGTGGTCCCTTCGCCTATAAAACATGTTTGGAGATCCAGACCGGACCTGAAGGTAAAAGAGAACGATAGACCTTGTGGACTTGGAAAACTCTTGCAATTGAGACTGCCCATTGAAGCCAAGATCTGTCTACCCCCATGTCCAAATCCCTATCAAGAAACAAACGCAATGCCCTAAACCACATTTTTCTCAAATGCGATGTGTATGGTCCACGAGCCCCCTGACAAATAGCAAGTGAATCGATTAAACCATATTTCAGTCGGAGGAAGTTTGCACATGCATCCTGTGAAGTATGAGCCAACCAACACTACTTCACAGCCAATGCCATACTCCTTTTACGTAAAGCAAAAATTCATAAGCCAGCCATAGTCCTTAGCATAACAATGGAGTCCCATCCCACCAAGTGCCTCTTATAACGCCTATTTACACCACACCATAAAAAGCTGGACAGAACGCGCTTAAGTTGTTGCTCAACGTTGACTGGCACGACACAAACCGACATGAAGAATTCTGAAATTGCTGACAAAACATGCTTGATCAAAGTAATTCTGCCTGCAAAAGACAAATATCTAGCACGCCAAGTCTGGAGCTTAAGACACACCTTGTCAACAAGTGTTGCCCATGATGTTTTAGAGGTCGGCTTGACTTGTAGGGGTAGCCCCAAGTACTTAATCGGCAATGACCCTAAAGCGCAGTTGAAATTTTTTTCTGTCGCATTTTGACTGGTCGGATCACCATTCAAAAGTGTGACCGAACACTTATTTTCATTGAGCTTCAGCCCGAACAAAGCTGCAAAAAACATGATAATAAGCTTTACGCGTAGCATCTGCTGCAGTGAAGCCCTTCCGAAGACTAGCATATCGTCTGCATATTGTATAATATGCCCAAAAAAATCTTGGATATCCAACGATTGTACAAAGCCCTTTGTATGTGCGCGTCTAAGAACCCCTGCAAGTCCTTCTACCACTGTATTAAACAAAAGCGGAGATAACGGACATCCCTGTCATAGGCAGCACCATAATGAAAAGTGCTCACCCTTTATCTCGTTAATGGACACCATGGCTTATGCATTGGTAAGGAGCTTTGACACCCATTTAAAAAAATGGTTGCCGAATCCCATGTGATTCACCACTTGCAAAAGAAAAGGCCAGTACACAGAATCATATGCTTTATTAAAGTCAAGCTTCAACACGAAGTAAGGAGTACGACTCGCGTGCATGGAATGAATGACCTCTAAAGCCGATATATATGCTTGTTGAACTCTCTTATTTGAAATAAAAGCAAACTGAAAATCAGAAAATAGATTAGATGCCACCAATTTTAGTCTTGATGCTAAGACCTTTGCGACTATATGATACAAGCCTCCCATTATGGAAATGGGACGGAAGCACATAATATTTGTGGTGATGCTTTCTTTTGGAATAAGGAAGATTAAACCGACATGACACTGGCTAGGCAGTCTAGAGTTACGATGAAACTCATCAAACACTGTACACAAATCACTCTTCACTACTCTCCAAAAAACTTTAAAAAAAAACTATAGGAAAACCATCTACTCCCGATACCTTCCAACCCGACAAATCTTTAATTGCGTTCATGATTTTTGCTTCTGAAAACCTACGTTGCAAGGTTAAGACCTGATCTGGTTGAAGAGAAAGAAATAACTCATGCCCTATATTACCTCCCGTATTTGGCGGAATAGAATAAAGCTTCTCGAAATAGTTAGAGATTGCCGACACAAGATTTTTCCCTTCCCACAAGACCCCGTCAATTGTGATCGATTGAAGGATACTTCGTCTAAACCGATCGGAAGCAAATGAATGGAAAAAATGAATATTTTCATCCCCTGCCGCCAACCATTTCACCCGAGCACACTGCTTTCATTTCAACTCCTCTTTTATCCTCCAATGTTTCAATAACGTCGTCCGATCAGCAAGTCTACTTTGTAATCCCTTCAACTGCTTGCCCGATAATCCTTCGATAAAAGATAATAGGGTGAACATTGATGAGATCTTTGCCTCCCATTCAACCATATCATAAAACTTACTCACAGACCGCCTTTGCAACCAAAGTTTAATATCCTTAGCTAGGCGCAAAAGCTTCTTTTGGTATCGGATAGCAGACATGTCTTCATGAACCCTCGAAGTCCATGACCTCTCAACCACTGAATGAAACTCTGGTTCAGTTAACCACCATTGCTTGAAAGAAAATCGACGAACTGATCTAAAGCCTCCTCCCCATTGCACGATCACCTGACCATGGTCGAACACGGTTGGGGGAATAATCCACCCCTTTATATCTAGGATGATTTCGAGGAATCCAGTTGAAATTAAGACTCTATCTAGCACCCTACAACATGGGCATGCCCGTCGGTTTGTCCAAGTAAACCTTTCTTCAGACAATGGCATGGGGTATAGTTGATTAGCGACAACAAAATCTTGGAATTCTCTGATCGACGGATTGGGCATCACTAAATTGTTTGAATCTTGAATGAACAATAAACAATTAAAATCTTCCAATAGAGTATGGCAATCACTAGCCAAAGTGAGCACTCGATTTAGATCCTCCCATAACAATTATCTCTTAGAAGCGCAATTTGGGCCATACACTGCAGTAAGCACGACCATACGGTTCAGAGCTTGTACAGCGAAAGCGATGGAAATAAAAAACTAACTGAGGTCCACTTGAGCCGCCCCCAATGAAGACTTCCACAAAATTAAAATACCCCCATCATGATTAACAATTGCTTTAAAATAGAAGCTTGCACCACTCTACAACTCTGAAACCGAAGCAATAGAAATCTCTTGCATCTTTGTTTCACAAATAGCAATCACATTCAAAATTTTCTATCTAATCCAATTAGACAAGAATAAGCGTTTTGTTGGGCAGTTTAGGCTATGAATATTTCAGCAAGCCATCTTCATTGGACATAATATGGAAAAATCCAAGGTCTGCGTGTCCGAGGTGAACGACGTGGAGAGACAACATCTCTCCTTTGCACGCGAGATATAGTGGTGCTGACATCCCTTCCATTTTTTGTATACCCCAAACAAGAGTTCGTTGAAGACACATCATCCGGGGAAGGCTGGTTAACTAATGAAACCACAGTTGTAGCATGGGCCATAAGATCCTTCAAGATTTCATGTAGTTGCGATTTCGATAACTCGATACCCAGTAGTTGTGTTGCCGCCGTGACATCAAAGCCCATCACTTGAGAAAACAATCGGTCATCATCCCCCTTTTCCCCTAAAGATTCTCCTTCAATGACTCCATGCACAATCTTTATTTGCACTGCTTAAGGAGCCGCGAAGAAGTCGTGGTCCTGACCCACCCTTCCAGCACAAAGTAAGGAGGGAGCCATATCCGCCCGATACGGAAAAGCTCTTGTTCTAAAACAAGAAGTGAGAGAAAAGATGCAGATCATAGGAGTTTCCAAGATGATCGGAAGTGGTCCCATGATGATATATTTTATGTTGCCAACCATCGAGAAAACAACATGGCATAAAATAAAATATATATGCCTTGACGAAGAACGATATGTCCTTCAGGGGATGCTTTCTCGTAAGTTTTCATAATAGGGCGGGTAGAATATGAAGCGTCAGGGATCACAACATCTAAGTAGCCATAAACCTGATCCTCTAACGCAGAACGAGTAATGATGTTAACATCTTCACGAGGAGATTTTTCCTCCAAGAATCGAAAAGGACCTTCCAGTATAATGGTGAACTATGACGACCGCTCCATCGCGGGTTCGCAATGGTCATTCGTTGAAGATGCAAGTTCCGGCGACAATGGAGACTTTCCAGTGGGAATTTTGTTTGTTCGACGGACGGGAACCCAGATGGATCCCACCCGAAAGGATTAGAATGAGGGCTTAAAAGATTCGAACAAGCATAACTCCTGCATATTGTTGAAGGTAACCTTCTTTCGTGAATCACACAGTGCATTTACCAGATCCGAATGCGAATGAGCAGAACGACAAAAGCTTTGTCGGGCATAGCAAACAGGGTGTCTGCGTCCCTGGTGCTCGCACTCATAATGAAAACAACCGTTGTGGCTGCAAAAATTCAACGACAAGCATTTCGAGCACCACCAATCGACCCTTCGAGCTCGTGAAATCTCTGCCCTGCTAATGACAGAACTGAAGGACGGTGGTCACGCCGACGAAACAAACTGCCATCCGTCGAGCAGTTCCTCCCCAGAAAGCCTGAAAAAGAACGGCGGATGTAGGATGAAACCGACAGAGCGAGCCCCTGCCGCTTCCTTTCGCACTGCTCGCAGGAATTGCCTAATGTCATGGAGCATTAACGATCTGGTTTTCAGGCATGCTGCGAAAACCTTTCTCAGGTGATGAAAGAAGGATGTTACGAGGAATGATAGGCGAACGAAAACACCATGCTGTCGCAGACAATAGGCAGCCCTCCAATCGTTAAGGGACTTCTCCAAAACACGCAGGCCAGACTGACGAGAACTGAGGCCCCCAAAAGCTCCAAAATTTGGCTGGTGGTGATGATGATGTGCCGTAGAAGCTGCCCAAAGATAAACTCCTCACAAAGAGAGGGTGTGTGCGGGCACGGGAGAGAGAGAGAGAGAGAGAGAGAGAGAGAGAGAGAGAGAGAGAGAGAGAGAGAGAGAGAGATGGTGGGTAACGGTGTAGAAGTGTACAATTGGCGTACCCTTCATGGCAATTGGCAAATCATGCAATAAAAAAGATCAAATACATAAAAGTAGATAGAATATGTTTTTGCAACATTAAGAATTCATAAATGAAACATTTTTGTATTTACTTTTATACCCAAAGAGGGCTCCTTAGACGAGGAAAATTTACATAAAATTCTCCAAAACCTCTAACTCAGAAATACACTGACGCCGGCCAGATTATTCTCTCTGTCTCTCTCTCATTTGGTAATTAAGCTGCTGCAACACCAGCAGAGAAAAGCCTTGGAGCAGAACAGGGAGAAAGATAGTCACAGGGCTTCATGGCCTCAGACCAACATTTCTCTTGGTATTCATCACTCACGATCTGCTGGAATCTACACTCCACACTACAAAATGCTTTATCTCCTCTGTAGAAAAGATACAGAGAAAACCGTCAATGCAACAAGTTGAGATGTAGAGGAAAAAGGTTATACCATAGCTTGAATACATGGATAGTTCGCCAAGTTAGGCCAGAATCCAGACCGGAGACACCAAGAACCAGCTCACTTTGACTGACCTGTGATTCATCATGAATATACAGGACCAGAGCAAGCCGGTTGGACAGAGCCTTAAGACAGGCCATGCAAGGCTTAAATCCTGGCTCATTTTATTAAAGTATTGGAAGTCCTTAAAACTATGATAGACAATGGACTTAATTTTGGCACAGGAAACCAGTAAGAGTTTTTCCAAGTGATTAAATTCCTTCTGCATGATGACCATACCTAATAATAATATATATGAAGTCCTCAAAGATAGAAACATAAAATATCAAGAGAAGAAAAGAGACAATTATGAGACTTTCTCTTCATAACTGCTCTTCTTAAAGAGGTGCCACAGTTAGACCCACTAAATAACTATAGCAATAAATGTAAATTTTGTACCACGCATTGCATTATGTTTTATGGGAGAAAATGCAGGGTGAAATAATTGACTTTTTTTTTCTTCAGTTGATGACAGGTTCAGGCCATTTTTTGTATCAGGCACACTATATGGTGCTCAAATACCAACGGATCTTACACTATATGAAAGCATACCTGAACCTGCAAAAGTTATCAAGGATTTCATTCCATTGAAGTGAAACAAGCACGGGTGGTCCAAAGTTGGCGGCAAATTGCGTAACAGTTCAATTTAGCTTAAGCAAACAGATAGATGGTGGACAATTAAGGCCTGACCTGCTACATTTATGAACAATCTTAATTTTATATATATATATATATATATATATATATATATATATATATATATAGAGAGAGAGAGAGAGAGAGAGAGAGATTAGTTTAATAGCTTGACTAATCTAATTGTGCTGCATGGAGTACCTGAAATAGCTAAGTTTGTCAGAGACAGCAGTACCAAATTAGCAATCACATTTAAATGGTATTGTTTGTCCGGTATAGGAAAATGGACGTGAATGAGAAAAAAACATCTGGCCTTTTAAATTGCTGATGCCTCTAATAATGACTGGATCACTAATGAAGACTGAAAGAAGCATATGATCTTGGTGTACGTTAATGGAAAGAAACAAAAAAGGCACAAGTAAACTACTCAACCACATGCGTTGGAATCATAAACAATTCTTGCTTTATCTAAGGACCATCACAGATCTAATCCAGGACGAGGTAAAAGCCCCCAAACCTCTACACATCCACCTCGATCGTCTGCAACATCGATATCAGACTCCTTATTTTAAACGGTTGGAACAGTAAGAATAATGGTATCTCAATTATTGACCCAAATTGAAGCCTATCTAAAGCTGCCAAATTACATGAACGTCTAGGCCAGGCCCAACCAAAAAGGGCCTCAATATCTACCTGTGATACCAAGTCAGAACTCTCAACATAAAATAATTTGAACACAATTTTATGAAATATTTTACTACAAACTTCACTACAACCACCTTTATGATCCAACCTATCTAGTGCTGCTAAATTCATCTGAACCTCTATTATCAAACCTTAACTACAAAAGCTCTCCTCTCAGTATCTGTCAGTAAAAAAGAGGGGATGAAAGAAAATAGGAACCACATGACCTGATAACGTTGTATATAAAAACAGACATTGATTCCCAATGTAAAGTGAATTTCAATCTGATTTTTTTTCTGGTTCTGTTATAAGCTTATAAGTGAAAAAACTACGGACACCAAAGACAAAGAAACCAACACACAGACAACTCTGGATTTACAAGATTATCATGAATACCTCTGGATCCTCGTGCTTTTTATATTAAGCAAAAAATATCTCCAGAAAATTTAAAAACAAAAAACGCAGCAGTAAAAACAAATAAATTCTAACAAAAGTCACCACATCCATTTCATAATCGACTAAAAACAAACTAAATGATTGAGAAAAAAATCCCCCAGAATAGGTTCATATGTATATACTATGACAGCGGTCATATTGTAAGAGATGTAAACGCCTATTTCTATAAAAAAAATAGAAAACAAAGGCAATAATAATCGAGCAATTACCTATACATGTAGATATCCTGATCATGAAGCCTTTTCCTGCAAAGGTAGCAGCGCTTGAGAAAATCATCATTCTGGAGGATGGTCCCTTGATATCTGGGTGGTGAAGCAAAGAACACACCAGAGTCCCTCCATTGATTCTGAGCCTCTTCCTCTCCACTTTTGTCACAGAAATATTCATGCTTTCTGATTGAATTAGGACCATGGTGGGCTATCACACACGTGTAACTCTCTGACAATTCATCCTCCAACTTTGTGTCTCTAAATTTGGGTGTGGCTTTAGCAGAAACGATTGGGATGGGCTGTGAGACAGGGTGGTTCTTTATGGGGACAGCCAAGATAGCAGAGATACAGGTTTTAGAGGAAAGTACTGCAACATGGGTCTTGCTGCTGTTGCTCATAGCTGCCACAATCCCTAGGCCTATCCCCTCATCATCCTTCTTTTGCCACCATCTTGGTGACTTGACAAAATTGGAAGAGCTTTTGATCTCTAGTGGTGATGTTGGGCTCTTTGGGACATCCTGGTCTGTGAAAGCAAGGAAAGGTGGGAGCTTGATTGTGGGTGTGTCTTGTTTGTTAGGCATGGGTCTAGATTTTGATGAATTCTTGGCCAGTGCCCTTGTTCTCTTTTCAAGCATGGATATATATCTAGCAGAGCTTTGCAAATTTTAGAGGTTTTCTTTTGGTGGGGAAGAAGGAAATGGAAAACAAGCAAGGAAAATGGGGGGAGATGAGGAAAAGGTGAGGACAATGGAGGGGTTGGATGCTTTGGCCACCTTCTCTCCTCTTTCTCTCTCTCTCTCTTGGGATGGGGATTCTGCAGCAATTTAAACACACCCATCATTAATTTTAATGATGGTGGTCCACCCACATACATCATAATTCACAATTTCTGGACCAAACAAAACTCTTTTCTTTTCCCTATGATGGTCTTAGAAACGTTTGTTTCTGTTTTTTCTTTTTATTTTCAGTTACAGAAGTCATGAGATACTTGATTTTTTTAAAGAAACAACCCCACAAACCAAGTGGGAGTATTTAAAGACCATAAGCATATCATTGCTTTTTTAAATAAGGGAATTATGAGAACCCAGCTATTGAAATTGTCCCACTATGATACATTGGTGTCTGTAATTTTTAGTAGCACCATTTCATCCACAGACATATCATTTTGATTTCCAATCTTCAGGACCCACTTACCATGGTAATTTTAATGCATAGTTACAAGCAAATAAGAGATTTATTATAGTCTGAAATCATGATTAGCCTTTGATAGGATCAAGACAAGAAGTACTGCAGGATATTGAGTGCATGAGCATCATTCTCTAGGACAGCGGATCAGCTCAAGCCATGGACCATTGGTTTCCAAAAATGGACGGCCTGCATTCATACTTCTGAAATGGGCAATACTTTGTATGGGAAAAACGTGGACCCCAACCCACCATAGACATGGGGAGTTGGTTCTCTAGGTGGACCGTCCAGATTATGGTAACATCATATGCACATCCAAGATACGTGTAATTAATCAGCCTCAATCGATCACTATCCAGTAGATTAATCAATGCCTAATGATAAAGAGCAAAGACCATCGGCATTTCCTACCTAAGATGTTCAACAAAATACAGAAAATTCAGCATCTCCTGTGGCATCCAAGCGCAATCCCAACTCTAGTTCCATGATATTAGAAGCTAACGCCAGCTTCCTGATTAAATAAAAGGACAAAATAAAAAAAGCTAACCCTTCTCTTTTCAAAAGCAAAAAATGTTATTTTTGTTATAATTTTTTTTTTGTTTTTTTCTTCTCTCTCTCTCTCTCTCTCTAAAGTCCTAAATTTATTAAAAAAAAGGGACATTGGGTGATGTGACTCAACATGGAAAAGCGTCCTCACAGACAATTTCTGTGAAAAAAGTAATGGAAAATCGTCTTGCCTTTTTAACCATCCAATTCCAATATTCCATTTTTCCCTATTTTGTTGTCAAGATATCTCAGAGAGAGAGAGAGAGAACCCACCGGATTCCTCAAAACCAACAGCTCGAAACCATGGGAAAAGCGTCACTTTTCCTAAGCTTCCAAGTTTCAGTAATTCATAACCTTCCAAGCTTATCGCATATACTAAAAAACCAGAAAAAGGTAGTCATCTCGCCCCGAAACATCTCGTCGGAAAAGTGGTTGTGTCTAATTTTGGCTACTAGTCTACGTTGCACAACCAACCCTCTTATTATAATGGAATTCAAAACCAGACGGTTCATCCGAAGGCAGATCAGGTGTAATCACATTGCTAATCTCTCTCCATTTTTAAGCTGACAGCTTCAGTTGTGAGCCCAACAGCAGATGGAGAGCAGCCAGGTGCAGCAGTACCCTCAAAGCGTTCAATGTGATTGCCTTCGGTTCATCCACTCAGCCTTCTCATTGGGTTGAGTTGGGGTCATGGCGCCCGGAGAGGCACAACACAACCATTGTCAATGCATGCCATTGTGGGGCCTGAAATTCACAAAAATCTGTGTTGTCGATCTCCTTAGATGGATACCAAAATGGAGGTCCCCAAAGGGATGAAAGAAAAAGGCATGAACACCACTACCTATCTCCTTTAATTCTGCAATCATCCTTGAAGGATTAAATTAAACAAACCACATGTGATTTGAATGCCTACTCTTTCTAGCAAAGGTTAACAGTACACTGAAGGTAGCCATTGTTTTTTCTCTCTTACACACACATATTGGCTATACTCTAGAGTGTGGTGCTCTCTAGCTGAATCTCATAGGTTGCACATTATTTGGCCAATTTGATCTGACAAATGTGTTCAGCATGCTTCATTTGGTTGGTTTCAACATAAAAATGTGATGTTCTTAACATTAAAGGTTACCTACGAGGGAATGATCCATGTGGTTTACCTATGGTTACTTTTAGGCATTCCCTCATAGGTTACTTTTAGGAATTCATAATAATTCACTACGGATATGATCCATGTGGTTTGTTTAATCAAAATCATTTTTAGATTGTTTTGATCACTTTGTATAAGCAGATTTTTTAAAGGCTTTATAATTCAGTGGTCCTCAATGAGTAAAAACTCTAGAATAGAGAAAATCATGTTTTTACGTTGAAACTGCTAAAATCAATAGTGCATTTTCCTAATAAGTGGACCATGTTGGGTCAAATTCATGACATAAAACTAGGGCTAGGAAACAAGACGAGCACCTCACCCTTCGTCTCGCCGAGCCGAGCTACGAGCCAGCCTGTTTAGTTAAACAAGCCAAGCACGAGCATGACAAGCTCAGCTCGTATAGGCTAGTTTTACATATTATATAATTATATTTTATATGTGTCTTATACATTTATATATATATATAGTTTTATATATTATCAAGCTTAAAAAACACTTAAAATAATTTTTTTAAAGATTCTTAGTATTTTGACCATGATGAACACATCCATAGTGTCGGCTTTGGTCAAAAACAACATCTTCCTGAGTTTCAACTGGAAGTTTTTTTTCACCAGGATATATATATGCGTGGGCTTGTCGTAGGTTGGAAGAGGCTTATAGCGGCAGTCACAACTGCCGCTAAAGGCCCTTTGGGTGGACACGACTTGAGTGGGAAGGACTAATTTGGTCATTTAACAAGAAACGGAACCGGTTTCGTCGGAGGAGGCAGGCCATTAGTTTTTCCTGGTTCGTTCTGACAGCCACGCCCTGAATGGAGAGGGACACGTGCTCGACGTCGATTCGAGGCTGTACGATCTCCCATGTACAGCGTGTGATGCCAGTCGGATCCCCAGTAGGGGAACGGGGAAACCCGTGTCGGACGGTCCAGGTGGAAATATCGTGACCGTCGGATATGGGAGCGGAAAAGAGGGAACTGATGAAAGAGAATAGGGCGTCCCTCTTGGTGGGGCCCCAATGTCAGGTGTGGGCACGGAGTCAGCAATTATTAGCCCGTGGGCCCCACCATTTACGGGACACAGGTGTGAGACCCACCAATAAAGAGACTGCTCTTTTTCTTCTTTCACGAAAAAGGGAGTTTTCCCTTATTCCTTTTACTTTATCTTTTTTTTTTTCCAAAAGTTTTTACTCGCATTTTCTCTTTCATCATGTTTTTTTGTCCCCCACTTTTCTTCTTTTTCTTAGTTAACCAATTAGCAAATTAAACAATTAAAACTCAACAAATTGAAAAATAGAGAAGGGATGGTCCTACGCCTTTTTTTTTTCGTTAGGACCCTTTAAAATCGATCAGACTGTTTGTTTGAATAACTGGTAAGAGTCTGCTTGTTCCAGAACCGATCAGACTGTTTGTTCCGAACAAAGAGTCATGCACAAATTTGTTCGGAAAAGTACGGACCAAAAAATTGTTATAATTAAGGCTATAGAGATAGTTGGCATACTATATTTAAAAAGATAAGCTAGCATATAATATAGGCACCAACTTAAGATAGAACTATGGTATTGAAAACGACTGAGAAGTCATTAATAGAGTATAGCGTTTTTTTAGGGAATACAGAAAAAAATTATTATTATTAGGTAACACAAGAGAGTCCGGATCAGGTGAAATCACATGACACAAAATTCTGATTGCCCCATCGAGCCTTGACCTCCTTGTCCCCAAGAATCCAAGATGGAGGGTGATCAGGTGCATAATGCACAAAATTTGTGCAATATGTCATATTGCACCTGATCTTTTCACAACAGCAGATTACATTTGAGGGTGAGGTATCCTAAAAGACTGTTCAGATCACCAACGGGAGGCTCCGCGTGGTTGGTAGGAGCTGTCAGTGCACGTCTTCTTGTGGTGGGATGTTGCACATTCAAAATCCATAGGCACTCTGAATAACAGGTGGGGGCCTGACTAACCCCAGTTTGCCTTTAAAAAACAAAAAAAAACATTCACATGGAATGCAGATTACATCGGGTCATCAAGGTACACTTTGCCATCAAATAAGAGATGTTCTTTAGTGTATTTGAAACCATGACAGTCCGACCTTGAGTTTCCGGATAGGGTGCAATCACATGGCACAAAATCTGTGCATTAAGCACCTGATCGCCCTCCATCAGGCCTTGGGCCCCACAACTGAGCCATACTATCTGCTATTTTTTTAGATTATTAAATAATAAAAAATATTTTTTTATATTTAATTTGGGTGAAAAAAATAAAATTTAATTAATGTTAACTTGAGAGTTAATTTACATGTTAAAAAGATGCAAAATCTAGTTAAGGTTTGAAATTTGGATTTAAATTCAATGTTAAAATTGGATTTGAATTAGAATTAGAATTTAATTTAATTCGAGTGAATTTGCATTAAGATTTTAATTTAATATGAGTTAAATTTAAGGTGAATTTGGGTTTAGATTTAGATATGGATCTAGCCAAATGGATTTGGATTTTATTAGATTGAAAGTTTATTTAGAATTTTTAAAAAAATTGAAAATGTTATAGAATAGAAATAAATTATTAAGCACAATTAATCAATTGTAGGGGTCCAATGGGTTGGACCTTCTCCCCTATGTGGGCCCAACCCAATGGATACTTTTCTTTTCCAAAAAAAAAGGTATAAAATCAGAAATTCTATATTTTGAAAGTCTTCCCAAGCAAAGTCTCCAAAATAATAATAAAATTTTTAAAAACTATCCTAATACCTAATTGGATGTCCTTTTTCATAAGTTGAAATATAGGAAATAAGACCATCCTAGGGTGGGACGTCCCACCCTAGTCGGACCTCCTTATGTGGTTGGACATCCACCTTTCAAAATATAAAACAAGAAAAAAAAGGAGGTCAAAAGTTACAAAAAAAATAATAATAAGATAAGCTTAGGCATTAAGAGATGTAGATGTCGAGTTCGATCATGCCACTACTCGAACTGTTAAATCATGCAAAATTCGATCATAATTGATGAACCATGTTTCCTATTTGAATTAGATCCACCTTTTCACATTTGAATTGGCATTACACGAATGGTGGATAGAGAAACTTGAATTTCGAATATTCATATCTTGATTTCATATACAACAAAAATCTTGCACCCTTCTGGTAGGTGTCATAAACCATCGCTCAGTTGCACTAACACAAAGTAATTTTTTATATGTACTTGATATTGTTACCAAGTGTTAATGATAACAATATAAATATATATTTTTTATACCAATTCAATATGCATCCAGTGCACTGGGTAGACTTGAATTGGATGGCCAAGATAACAAGGCACCTCTACTCAATAATAGCTTGCCTTAAGAGTCAAAAGCTAACTTTCTCACTGCACATAAGCACTAGTTGGTATGAACTATGATGCAGGACAAAACATTCTACAACCTTCAGTTCTTTTCAGCGTAGTTACAGAAATCATGCCTCGACTTCCATAGCATAAGCCCAAACAAAATTATCATGACCATATACATCTAAGAATAACACTAACATGGTCACCTCATCAGTCAGTATATGAGGGAAAGTAAATCCCCATCTTTGCTTTATATTGGGTCTGTTAGGTCTCGATATATATATATATATATATATATATATATATATATATATATATATATATATATATATATATATATATATATATATATAGGCATCGGCTGCCCTTGTGACTACTGCACAGTAGATCAATGTTGTTGTGTTGGTCTATGGGCCGCAGCTACTGCACCTCCTTGGTTACAGAAAGTTGAGGTCAGTCTGACCCAGCTTGCCAATATGCAATGCGTGGACAGCAATGTGTGACCTTGCTTGTGCACTGCAGTGAACTGCAAGACAGCCACAATTCCACTGTAGTCCCAACAATATATATATATATATATATATATATATATATATATATATATATATATATATATATATATATATATATATATATATTGTTGGGTTGGGTACCGGGTCTGCTCATGATGGGAGAGATCCGGACCCGGCCCACCTCCCCATCTTCTCCTCTTGTTCCTCTTTTACGTGAAATGAAAGTGAGAAGAGGGTGGATAGGTTTTTTTTGTGTGTGTGCAAGTGAGAGAGAAATGTATGCATAGTGAAACACATAAACACAGAGAGAGATCTTATGCACAGTGAGTGCACAAGAAGAAAAAGACGGTGAAGCCATCTTCGTGGTGACAGTGTGTCGTGGGGTACTTGAATTTGTGGATTCGCCGTTCTCTCCAAGTGAGGTCACGCATCCGTTGAGCAAGACGAACATCAACGATCGCTTTTTACGCTTCCGCTTCAAAGAGATAGTTATTTTATCCTTCATTGATACCAGAGCAACAATTTTTTTTATGCCATTTTGTTTATGGGTGTATCCCTCGTATGCACGTGGTTGGGACCACGTGTGTTCACGGTGAATGCATGCAGCGGGGCCGCCATACAAAAAAATTTGTTGTTTTGACCGTGCGACAGTGGCCGCACGGCCAAGGCGAGGGATCGGCCGACTGTAGAGCCTGGATCAGGCCCGACGGCTAGGCCGCAGGCCTGGCCTTCGGCCAGGCAAGCCACTACAGCCGTAGGCCTGGCCTTCAGCCAGGGGGCCACTGTAGCCGCAGGCCTGGCCTTCGGCCAAGTGGGCCGCTGCAGCGCAGACCCGGCCTCCGACCAGACCCACTGCAGCAGGGCTACAGGCCCTATTTTTTTTTTTGCTGGATCCTGGCATTCAACCAAGGTCCATGTGGGCAAAGGCTCATGGCCTGCAGTTGGTGCTGCAAGCCATTTTTTTTTACCCCGATTTATGTTATGCATTTATACATATTCGATGCATGTATACATATTTTAAATATGTATGAGAATGTATGAGATGTGATCATGTTGATTATTTGAGGAGTTTGAAATACTTTAGAAGTACTTACTTCATGAGTTAATACTTTATTCATATAGTTATAATACAGTTTAGATGAATATAATTATCTTAGAAAAAGTGGGAGATGATTATGAACATAGTGAGCTTTCGATTCTATGCCCTGAGAGAAATTATATATTATCTAATTGTGTGATTATGAGTGCATATAGATGTGCTAGTGATTAGATCACAACATGCATGAATAACATAATTGCCTATTGTGTATTTATTTAGGACATGGCTGCACCAAGCAAATCCATAATGGGCTTAGCATGGATTGAGAAACTGAATAGTAATAACAATGATATATGGCATAAGAAGGTTCAATTTATACTGAAGGAGGCTGAGGCCTTAGAGACTCTCAACCATACTGTAGAACGACCTAAAAATGATAATGGGGCACAATCTCGTAGGGACATGGAAACCTATGAGAAATGAAAGCGCATGAATACTGTTGCGTGTGTCACTATGTTATGTTCAATGCTGGATGACATCATGTGCCAATATGAGCATTATAAGACTGCAGATGTGGATGACCCTTAAAGATAAGTTTGAGGGAACATCAGCCACAAAGCTTAGAAGGCTGACCATCAGGTCTGATTCCTACAAGAAGTCCCCTCAGCACACTATGAGCCAACATCTCAAGGAGATGAAAAATATGATAAGAGAGCTTAATAGTATAGGACATATCCTTACCGATGAACAGTAGGTCCAGGCTGTGATTCACTCTCTGCCACACAGTTGGGAGCATATGAAAATTAATATGACTCATAACGAGAGTATTAAGACTTTTGATGATATTGTCCATCATGTAGAGCTAGAAAATGATCGCCTAGAAGTGACTCAACCATCTAGTATAAGGGCATATGTGGCAGAAAGCTTGAAGAGGCTAAAATCTTTTAAGAAGAAATTTTATGGACCAAGAAAGTTCAAGAAGGGTGACAAGAAGGGACAAGATAAAGAGCAAGAAAAGATGTCTTATCAGCGCTCTCAGAAGCGTAATAGCAAAAAAAATAAGGCGAATGCAAAATGCTTTAAGTGTGTCAATTTAAGTCACTATGCTCATGAATGTCATAAGCAAGAGAAGGTACATTCTCTTATAACTCTTGATTTATGTGCAAATATTTATAGTTGTGCACTAATTATTGAATCTAATTCTATGTGAATTTTAGACTTAAGAGCCTCTGACCATGTGACCAAAGACCGCACAAACTTTGTCGAATACAAAAAGATGTCATCTAGTTCAAAGTGGTCGTTTCTTGGGAATAACACTAAAGCAAAAGTCAAAGGGATCAAGACCTGCAAATTAGATTTGTGAGAAGGGTGATCTTTATTATTACATGATGTTCTGCATGTTTCAGAGATTCGACAAAATACGATTTCAGTTTATGCTTTGTCTATGTTAAACTATAAACTTATGTTTGGAGATGTCAATGTCGACATCCTTTGTGGACAAACTTTAGTTGCTTCTGATTTCTTGATGAATGGTTTTTATGTGTTGGATACTGAACTTAAAAGTTTGAATGTTAGTGATGAATATTTTTTTCTTGTTTCAACTGCTAGTAATATGAATGTGGATGTATCTATATGGCATGCTCGACTTGGATATATAGGGCAAAAGAGAATGGATAGGCTCACACGAGAGGGTCTTTTGGGATCATATGTGAAGATTGAAATGCCTATATGTGAGCATTGTCTTGCTAGAAAAGTGACTTGATTGCCTTTTGGAAAGACAGTTAGAGCAACCTATCATCTTCAATTAATTCATTCTGATGTTTATGGGCCAATGAATGTGGCAACGAGGCATGAAACCTCTTATTTCATTACTTTCATTGATGATTATACACAATTTAGCCATGTGTATTTAATTTCACATAAATCTGAAGCATTGGATTACTTTAGATCCTTTATAAACATGGTAAAGAATCAACTTGATTGTAGGATCAAGGCTTTAAGAACAGATCATGGATGTAAATATCTATCCGAATAATTCAAGAAATTATGTGATAATAAAGGGATAGATAGATAGTTGACTACTCCTCGAACTCTGCAATAAAATGGTGTTGCAGAAAGGAGAAATAGGACCCTCTTAAAGATGGTCAGGTTCATGATGGCACAGGCAAATTTATCCATTTCTTTTTGGGGGCCCTATGAATTATGAAAAGGCAGAAAGCCTGATTTGACTTATCTCAGACCATGGGGGTCTTCTGCATATGTCCATAATCTTTCTCATCAACATGAAAAATTAGGTTCTAGAGAAAAGAAGTATATCTTTATAAGATATTGTGAACATTCAAAATGATATGTATTCTTAGGAGATAATACATATGTGAGTATTTTTGAGATAGATTCGAGAGATGCCGCATTTATTGAGAGTGATTTTTCTAAAAGAGGAGAGATAGAGCGTAATTTTCAATTCTATGAATTAGATGATTCAGATCAATATAAAGAGATTGATCATCATGTTTTAGAGACACAAGAAGATGTGTCTATACCACTATTGGATAGTGAGAGTAACACTCAAATGGATATCAACTTTGATGAAGATCTGACAACTCGAAAGAGTTCAAGAAAAAGAATTCCTCGCCGAAGATTCCAAATCAAAAGGAAAGCCTTTGTGTTCATGCCCTAAGATGATGAGATACCTAAGAGTGTTAGAGATGCTTTATCTTGTTCTAAAAGGGATGAATTGCGCAAGGCAATAGAAGAGAAAATGAAATCCATGGCATCCAATGAGGTCTGGGATCTTGTTAATCTTCCAAAAGAAAGAAAACCTATTGGGAGCAAATGAGTTCTCAATATTAAGAGGAATGTCGATGGATCTATCGAGCGATACAAAACACATTTAGTTGCTAAAGGATACACACAGATGGCAGGAATAGACTATGATGAGACATTCTCTCATGTGGTCAAATTGACCTCTATTTGTCTTTCGTTAGCCATAGTGTCATATATGAATTTAGAATTACATCAAATGGACGTTAAGACTGTATTCCTAAATGGAAAACTGGATGAAGAAATATACATGGAACAACCCGAGGGGTTTGTTACTGCTAGATTTGAGCGTAAAGTATGCAAGCTCAAACGATCCATTTATGGATTTAAACAGTCATCCAGACAATGGTATTTAAGGTTTCATGAGACCTTCATGAGCAATAACTTTGCTATAATTGATAAGGACCACTATGTTTATCTTAAGCGTCAAGGTTCAAAATTTGTAATTCTAACTCTATATGTGGATGATATTTTATTGGCTAGTAATCATTTAGAATTTCTGAAAACCATTAAAGAACGATTGTCTATTCATTTTAAAATGAAAGACATGGGTGAAGCATGCTTTATGCTGGGCATAGAGATTAAAAGAGATCGTTCAAAATTTTTTTTTTTCTTTCACAAGAGTCGTATATAAAGAAGGTCTTATAACGATTTCATATGCAATATTGTAAACCCATAGATACTTCTATTGCAAAAGAGAATGATTTAAGTCTTAAGGTGTGTCCAAAGGAGTCAAAAGAAATAGAAGCTATGCCCAAAGTCCCTTACTCTAATGCAGTAGGCAGTCTGATGTGCCTAATGATGTGCACCCGACCCGACATATATTATGCAGTAGGGTTGGTGAGTAGATATCAAACTAATTCAGGACAAGTGCATTAGAAGGTTGTCAAGAGGATTATGCGATATCTTAAAAGCACATTGGATTCAGTTCTTTGCTACCATGGTGGTAACATGCGTGTAGTAGGCTATACAGATGCAGATTGAAGCGAGAATCCTGATGAGCGTAAGTCGACATTTGGCTATGTGTTCTTGATGAAAAATGGTGTTATATCTTAGTGTAGCAAGAAGCAGACGTGTGTAGCCTTGTCCACAATGGAAGCTGAATTTGTTGCAGGCTCGTTGACAGTGCAAGAATGTGTTTGGTTAAAGAGATTCATCAAATATTTGGGAGTCACTTCTGATGCAAAACTACCAGTGACTTTATTCTGTGATAATTAAGCGGCAATTGCGTTTGCCAAAGATCTCAAGTTTCACAGTAAAACCAAACATATAGACACAAGATGCAAGTATATACACGATATTGTATCTAAAGGCAAGGTTGCCTTGGCATATGTTAATACCCAAGATATGGTGGCAGATCCTTTTACTAAGCCAATTAATAGGGATTCTTATGTTAAGCATGTAAAATCTATGGGTATTTATAAGATTTGATATGCTAATGTTATTCATATTTCTTTCTATAATTATTGTATAGCATGTTGCACATCTATATGAGTATGCTACCAGGTTTAAGATAAATCTTCTCACACGGATTTATCGCCTCAGACGCTGCTTGTGGGCAGGATGAGATGAGATGTAACAAAATCTAGGATTGCTAAATTAATAAGCATGTCGGATTTTGGGGATATCATGTGTTAATAACTCAAAAGAGTGGAAGTACAATGAGTTATGATATCCGTCATATATACGTATATGAGATACATCGCCCTAACTGGGTTAGGATAAGGTCTCATGTATATTTAACTATATGGAGAGACTGACCTTGCTATCTAAATGTCAAGGGTAACCTGGTTGACCAGATCTGAGGACTTGGATAAACATTGCATGGGAATGTGTATCCTAAAAGACTCAAGTTAGTTTCTCAGAAAAAAACTGAACTAGTAAAGATCTGTACGACAAAGAATTTATGGTGTATGCATATACTCACTGGAGTGAGATAGTCTTGCCGTAATACGTCAGTCATACCACGTATGTCACACCATAACTATAAAACGACCACAAAAAGAAATGAAAAATGATCTCTGCTTCTTCATTGTGTGAGTCCTTGATATATATATATATATATATACTTTGGTGTCCTTATTAACTTTTGACCTTATTTTAAGGAGAAAGATGAGTGTTGCTACTTTAGCATATTGCTTAAGGCCATGTCTGATCCACTCTAAAAGAACACGTCTGAGAAAGCAACTTATCTTGATTCAAAGAATGAGTGTTGGAAAGGAAGATCATTTGACATTTTCAGATTATGCACATGTTAAAAGCTAGCTTATTTTACCACATCCTGGGGTGTTTGGGTTTATGATTAAACATGTGACATAATAGAAGGCCCTATCTGGCATAGCTTGGCACTATAAATATGTGCAGAGAGATTCAGTATGCTAGAATATGAAAAATGTATTTGATCTAGGACACAATAAGCTTTTTACCTGGCTTGTGCAGGTATACCTTGTGTCATCTTATTTTTTGCAGGTTTAGGCTATTATGTTACACTAACCGGTACATAATATGCCTCCATTCCCTAAGCTCACGGATCGCACAATCCATTTGACAGTATGAATACCCAATGTTATTCACCATTTGAACACATATGATGTTTCTTCTTTTAAGATCTCTTCCCATCATGTGTGAGTGGGAGAATGTTGGGTTGGGTACCAGGTCTGCCCATGATGGGCGAGATCCAGACCCAACCCACCTTTTGATGAGGGGGCGGTTTGGAAACCGCCCACCTCCCCATCTTCTCCTCTTGTTCCTCTTTTACGTGAAATGAAAGTGAGAAGAGGGTGAATAGGGTTTTTTTGTGTGTGTGTGCACGTGAGAGAGAAAAGTGTGCAAAGTAAAATACACACACAGAGAGAGAGAGAGATCTTGTGCACAGTGAGTGCACATTTCGAAAAGGAAGAAGAAGACGGTGAGGCCATCTTTGTGGTGACAGTGCATCGTGGGGCACTTGGATTTGTGGATTCGCCGTTCTCTCCAAGTGAGGGCACGCATCCGTTGAGCAAGATGAACATCAACGATCGCTTTTTATGCTTCCGCTTCAAAGAGGTATTTATTTTATCCTTTATATATATATACAATTATGTAATTACTTGACTGTTATGAAGACTATGTATGATTGAAAAAGAAAAATATATATTACATGACTGACTATACGTGTCTTGTTGGCTAAACCCCATGCAAATCGAGAACCGACCATTACCCGGTAAAATGTTCGTATCTCTCTCATTAGGAAGAGTTTTTATGAAAGGTTTATGATATATAGAAACTGCAAAAAATGTGCATGTTTTGTAGAAAAATGAGTGTTGGTGTCAGATTACGTACAAAATGGTCACTGTTGAAACATGGCAGATTTTTACCTAATCAAATTCTGAACCGAGTATGGGTCGGTTAAGTTATGCAAAGTATAAATTCTTAATGTTAATACATGAATTTGAATGCTAGATTAACATGCAATTGTGACATGTAGTGCAGTGTAAATGCATGTTTTAAACTTCTAAAATGCATGACATCAGATGAATTGTTATTGCATGTCAAAGAATGAATGAACATTACTATTGAATTGCATATGCTTGTGTATTGTAGTTAGGCATGTAATTATGTATGGATGCAGGTTATTAATTATATTCAATGCCTATATCTGAATGCATAAGTGAAAGTGTTACAATTTGTATCATGACATAAAAGCATTATTGGCATTAAATTATATATCAAGGTGCCCAAACTGGAGGTAGAAATCTTAGTGATAGATTCATTATGTGTTTGCATGAAAAAATAATACAATTAATGTAATTAAAAGAATAATATGTGAACATTAATTCTATTGAGGTTTACAATGAGAGGGTAAGTGGTACTCTAGGCTCTATGAAACCAAGTTTTTTTAGCACAGAAGGTTGCTCCTCTCCCAACCACAAAGATATGGAAAGTCTTCATATTACCCACAGGATGACAAGTTAAGAAACTCATGAATAAAGTCTGATACATCAGAATAAAGGTGTTGGAAGCTCTCTCTCGATTAGGTCGTTCCTCACCCGAGACTGGTGAAAGGTTTCAGGGCAAGATTAAGCTAAAACTTATTTGAATATACTCCTCCTGAGTCATGCTCCTGATACAGGTTAAGCTTGTGTAGTACCCACAGGGCTAAAAAGTGATACTCTAAGTGTATGTGCATTTATATAGACATGACATACATCACGTAAAAAAAACTTAAATAAAGGTAATTAAAGTCACTCATGCATGAAAGATCTCTTGTTTTGCAATGGTAAGTGTATGGATTGTCTATTTGCTCATGCATAAAGTTGATATTTGCCTATGAATTGATTTGTGCTATGCAGCTGTGATCATGCATCAATTTAGTATTTATTTATGAATCAATTTGTGATATGCAATGTGTGTTAAAAGCATGGGTAAAATCAATGTCTATCAAAATGATTAGTTGTAAAGAGAATGAAGCATGTTCATGTATATTGATTTAGTTTACTTGTATTAGTATTTTCTACCAGACTTTCATGAGTTTGACCCATTTCATGGGTTTTTAGGTAAAATATGATGTATAGCTATGGAGTGGATACAGAATGCTCGTGCAGTGTCAGGAGTGAGTTTTTTCCTTTCTCGAGAATAGTTTTGAAAAAATATTTATTATTATTTTGCACTGAAATTACTCTGATATGAATTTTAAATTATTGAGATTGAATTAAATTTTAATAGTGAATGTTATTCGTGTTTTAATTCAGTTATGATAATTGTTTGTTCTGTAACTTGCCCAAAATGTTTAACCCAAAGCAAAAGGTTGTTTCAGATGATTTAAAAAAAAATCATGATTTTTTTTTAGGTTAAAATTTTGGGGTGTTACATTCTCACCTAGCCTCTTGAGGATTTTGAAAGGGCCATATTTGTGAGGACTCAACTTCTCATATATTCCAATGAAAAATTATTTTGATCACAAATAAACTATAACCAAGTTATTGACCTCAAACACCTGTGAAAAGTCAGGTAAAGCTAGGGCAGGGGGCATTGGTCATCTTGGTCTTGATGAGACCAAAGATTGTCTCTGCCTCTGGTGTAATGCCCCAAAATTTTAACCTTAAAATATCGTAATGCATGGTCTTTTCGATGGCACTGCTCCAACCAGACTATGCACTAGGGGCCCACTTAAGTGCAAGTATAAACATATATTAGTCAACTAGAACTAAGTTCGCAAAGGAGACAACCAAATGCAAAAAACCTTTTATCGAAGAAAAATAGAAATACAATGGAGAGAATTATTTTGGTTTTGGTTAGAATTTCAATCGGGTTATAGGTGTGATAACTCAGCATGGGGCTGAATCCAATTTCTACATTAGATTTGGGTCCAGGTTCAAATCGTGGATTGGTTCAATCAACGATTCAAACTCCAAGATGAAAAAGAGACAAGACAATTTATGAATAAATTTAAAACATTTATCAATTAACGAATTATTTATAAATAATTGTCAAAATAAATTAACAAGTCTTTCTATTCAAGACTAAGCTCAGATCCAAAATAATTGGTTCTTGGCCACCACACGCAACATCCCGTCATCGCTCCAGCTCTTTACTCATTACTTGTACGTTTGTGATATAGAAGTCAGACTCATCAAGTTTCAGTAGGAGCACAATAACAATGCATGTATATACAAAGATAAACATACATAAAATCATCAATTCTTTTAGAACATGTGTAATCACAACAATCATAAGGCATTCAATTGAGCAACTATCACAAATAGATTTATGCAACATGTTACAAGATAAGCACATATCCATGATTAAGCCTTTGAATTATTAAGAGCATAAATCAAATAAACATCTACCTTAAAAAATGTTAAGGTATGTAAACCAATTCAGATATACTTGCGAACCAATGCATAATGCATGAGATAACTTTTATTTTCTATATTACTACTTACTTTTGAATTCATAAACATGTTACTTGCAATCAATTTAAGTTTTCTCCTAAAACTCTTTGTGCGTACTCTCACAGGTAAACATTAAAGTACAAGATAATACCATGGCAAATTTTACTCACACATAAATTGTATTTTATTAACCTGATATGCACATGTTCTTCGGGATGACATCGGTCATCATCACCCAAATTAGTTAAGGGCATTATCACGCTAGGTAGTCAGTAACTGGGATCATCGAGTATGATGACCCTAGCCAAATTCTTGGTATAGAAATACGCTATCAGCTGAAGCCAACTACATCATTCTCAGGTCTTAATAGTGAAAAAGTCTACTACTGTGGTTGAGGACAGGAACCACAATATCAGGCTCTTGAAAAAAATATAACGAAGTTTAGTACCACATTGTCCCCCATGACAGCCATCCAAGTATCCCAACAACATCAAAGTGTAACCATGAAAAAAGTTATTAGCACATTGTTTGGCTATCTTTTTATATCTTTAGTTTTTATACGTTCTTTCCACATGACAATTTTGAATTCACAATATCATAGCATGCAATCATGTCACATGAGCTTCATATTCAACTCAAACATGCACAACATCATGCATCATCCGATTGGACAATCTGCCCGCTTGACCACAAGATACCCATCATGTGCTAATATGTGCAAGTATGTGTCATTCATCATATGCATGACAAAATTTAAGCTTGCATTCAATATAATTTTTTACAAAATATTATATATTAGCACAGTCTCAATAAGCATATGTTATTCAACAACATGACACATATCATATTCGTGCACTTATGATGCCATATTGCTTTTTCTAAACCACTTGCTCTTTTATGAGCATTCATATATGCGCATATGTTTTTTATATCTTATAACACATCATAACATCATATAACATCATGTTGCATATCATAACATCATTTTGCACATTATCACATCATGTTTCACATTATCATAACATAACAAAATTTGAAGCATTATATTAAAATGATGTTAACCAAATATGGCACAACCACACGGCCCCAATAGGCTCACATATTGTGCAAAAACATGACACTGGTCCATCTGGCTCACTTTTAGAAACATGTCATATTCATTTGGTTCACTTTTGAAACCATGACATGCATTCAAACACAATTCTTCAATTCGAGACTGTTATCAAAGAATTTTTGAGTCATTAAAAATTCGGTCATAAATCATACAAAATATTTTAGGCTCTTTGAGTAGTAATTTAACTTTCCTTTTTTGTTTGGATATGCAAGAGATGAGGGAAGGTGGAGACATCCCACCTAATCACCCTTTTTAAGTAATGTCATTTTCAATTACATGTGATTTATAACTTAGGAAATACTAGTCCATTAAATTAGTTAACTTAATCGAAATATTTATTGGATATGCCAAGCAGGTGGGGACGTCCCACCCAACTTGGGTTGGTTTGACCAAAATTGGATCCACCTCATTTGAGATCTAGTACCAAAGAGGGACCCACCTAGGGGCGTCCCACTATATGGATCAAATTACCCAAGATCCATATTAAATTTGGATTGGATCTAACTATGCCCCAAACTCAAATGGACCCTTAGTTTAGATCCAATCTCCAATTAAACCCCAAGTTCAAACTGGGATTTAATTTAACTTGAAAATTCCAATTAACTCCAAATAAATCATAAATTCACTTGTGTACTACAGTTTAAATTTTAAAGATAATTAAATCCCTAATTCGAATTAAATCCTCAATTCACATCAGAATTTAATTTAATTCAAAATTCATCCTCAAATGGGATTTAATTCCAATTAACCATAAAATTCCAATTAAATTTCAAACTAATCTGAGACATAAATTTGCATTTATATTAATAAAAAATTATAAAAAATTTATAGATATTACAATATGACAACCACAGATAGTTGTTGTGCCTTTCTTTTCACATGTCTTTATATTTTCTTTTACCTTAAGTACAACCATGCTTGCCATTTTTTGTCCAATATTATTTCTTTTCTCAAATAGTGTCATCAAATTCTAATTAAATTTTCAATTAACCATAATATTTTAATTAAAATTCAAACTAATATGAGACATAAAATTATATTTATATTTATGAAAAAATCATAGATATTATAGTATGACAACCTCATGTAGTTGTTGTGCCTTTCTCTTTACGTCTCTACATTTTCTTTTACCTCAAGTACAACAATTTATGACATTTTTTATTTGATATTATTTCTTTTCTCAAATAGTGTTATCAACATGAGACAAAGTCTCTTTAGAAGAAGGACTAGGTGCTTGTCACTTATGAAAAAATACAGGAATCGAAGCACTATGCTATATTAGATGTCAAACATCTATATGTTTTTCTTGGAAAGTGAGATGCAACCCAAAATTGTAGTTCTACATCGGTGGCAAAATAAGCACATGTGGTTGTATCTTGCTCTCAGATTTTTTTTTAAAGAAGAAATTATGCATTATGGTTTCATGGTTGCTTGAGTTGCATTTCACCAAAGTACATTGAGTGGTGAACCAAATTTCTTATAAATTTTTATGTCAAGTGTTTCATGCAATATCTAACATGACATCTAAGAAAAATGTGGGGGATGACATACTTTAACCTTGTGTGCCTACCTGAGATAATAGTCAATTTTATTTGTTCTTTAAACTCATCAAAGTGTGAATTCATGCTTCAAAGACTCAAAAAGTCATGTTTATGACTCTTTTGACTCATTATCTATAATTGCAAATGTTATAAAAAATATCTCATCACAAGGATAAATACTATGAGTCAATAACAATATATCTATGCATTTTTATTTTAAGAATGTGTCATCTACTATAAGAACTGGAGGGTACCTTTTTATAGTCATTGATGTACAAACGGAAGGATAGAAACATGTACTTAAATCGATTTTTCTTATTAGTCTTAATGAACCCTATCGTTCCTAGGTATGCCTTAATCAAATGATCCAAGTATGCAAGAAGTTTTTTGAAGGAGTCTTCATATGAACCATATAGTTCTTTCTTCATGTGTTCACGTCTATGTAATGCTTGTTTGTAACTAATCTTTACATATTTCTTGCGATTGATGTCATTGATGATTTTTTTTAAATCATTTTCAGGTTATCGTGCAGGCGTTTGCGAATAACACTTGCAATCTATGAGGCAAACACTTTTTTTACCCAAAAGATGCTCAATGATCCACCACATATATGTTATCTTTTATACTTATTCACTTAAAAGAACATTGCTCCATACACATTTGTGCAATGAATCTTTTAGGGGCAATCACTTATAGCCTGCAAGTTCTTTTTTGTGTATACGATAATCATTTTATTATTGTTACCTTCCAAGAATTTTGATTTATAGTTATTCTTGATCACATGATCTTTCAAAAGCTCACAATAGTGCTTTAGATCATTAAACATTTTGCTGACAACAATGTCTCCATTATTTGAGTTTGTTGTTAATTACTAAAAAGATTCTCGATCATTAAGTTTTTTGTTATACAACTCGTCAATCAACTCAGATGCTTCTCCTTCAATAATTTTCAATTGTTCTTCATTGTATGAGAATCCAATAAATGAGGACTTATTTAACAATGCTAAATTAATATAAAAACATAACACAATTCTACTGCCCAATAAATGCTCATATAACTTATACAACATACCAAGGATTCAATTTTCCAATTGTCATTTGTGCATCATTTGCATCAACTATTAATTATGTCATGCCATCAATATCTTGATCCTCTCATCATTTTTTAGTCATCCCCATCTCACATGATATAATCATCATCATCATTTGATTATCCATTATCGGCGTGATCATTGCTACGACTAATTGATTGCTCGAATGCACAAAGTAAATAAAAAATCATCATATTTATCACTTTATTTGCTTCTATGTATGCAACTTCTATGCATTTTCAAATTTCATGATTAACTATAAAACTAACATATTCGTCATCACACTTACATCTCAAACATAAATTACAAAGTCCAACAACTTGTACCTAATTATATCATCTGCCCTGAAAGACTAGATGTTATCTAAATTATTACGATGAAGATCAATAACATTGATTTGCTACCATAGTTTTACTTTCTCTACAGTGATCCTACGATCATATACAACACCAATTATCCATGAAAGTTCTTCATTGCATGCATGTGGAACATCTATATCCCTAATTGGTTCAGGCAACTACATACCCTCCACGTGCATATTAAAAACATCAATATCGCTCACTGTTTGGAATAGTTGAATGTTGGCCAAAGGACTTAGCATAATAAATGGTGTCTAAAATAGATGCACATTTCCCGCATGATTCTCATTATCAATTGCTTCTTGTATATCACTTTCAACTACTGCTTCTTTCGATACAAAAGCAATTATTTCATGTTTAAATTTGTGAGCCTTAAGTAAACATCACTGTTAAATAGCATTGATTCTACGTCATCATCGTCGAAAATATATATTCATATTTGTTGGCTATTTATGTTTAAAAAATAATTATACTGAAGGCTTAATAACTATTCTCCATATCTGGTTTTACAATATATCAAAACCACAAATTCATTAAAGTTATTATTTTTTAGATTGTTATAGGTCTTCAATTAATATGATTGGCACTACGATAGTGCATTTTAACTCTTTCCGAGGCTTTTATTAACTACCTATACCAATCACACACCATATCATTTATCTAAAGAAAATATCATGTGACAAAAGGTCATCCATATATCATTCATACATTCAATTAACAAAACTACTTACAACAATCACTCCACTCTAAAAACTAACAATGTACAAAAAACCTAACCCCATTGAATGCTTGTGCATAGTCAACCCCAACCTCATTACACTAATTGAATGCTTATGCATAATAAACCTTAACCTCATTACTCAAAGACAAGCACAAGATATTAAATAAATGACAAAAAAATAAACATAAATCATCTACAATATCAATAAATATATATTTATGAAAAAACCCTAAAATAGTAAAACTTAAAGTGCGAAAGTCAAAGGCATTCACAACAGGCAGTTGCGAATTTACTCACTTATTTGTGAACCTCCATGAGAAGTATTTACTTAAGTGAAGCTCACAAGTTATATTCATGAAAGTCCTGAAATTTGCGAAGGTCCTATTGTATTCAAGGATGTTCGCAAAATCTCTTTTTTTATTAAAAGTTGCGAACTTTCTACAACATACCTATATATTGAGTGAACCTCCACATGTTAGCACGTGTAAAAGGCAAAAATATCCTTAAAAAGTTGAGAATGAGCAATTTTGGATATGCAAGAGATTTTATAAATTTGGTAGGCATTTCAAGAAACATGCCATTTTGCAATGACAATATGATCATTTTTAATATTTTATTTCCCCCATAGGCATTAGCATGGGAATTTACCAATAGGGCTATCAATGGATCGAGTATCCAACCATCAAAGTGTATCCAAACCTGCTCAAAATAACAAGCACTCAAGTTCAAGCTTGGATTATGTGAGCCAAAAAAAATGGAATCCCAACCCATATAACTTAGAAGGCATTCAGATTATTCTGTGTAAAAAACACATCACTTGGAACAGCTGCATCAGGTTGGACATCCAAGAAAATTTGTAGCCCAAGCCAACCCATATGTTCCTCAAGTTGGGTTCAGGTGGACTGGAATAACATTTAGATCAAGCCAAGCTAAAGCTGCCTCATCCAGATTCAAACAACACCTTATCAAAAGTAGACAGTTTTAGCTGATGTCAAAAAAATTCAACATCGAGATTTCCTAAACAAGCCCCTAAAATATTGCAAAAAATAGCAGAAAAATGACATTGCAACCAAACCATTCAGCTATCTTGTATAGCCCCAAGAAGATTTCAGATACCTTTATATGCCACAATTTAACTGAAATCAAGACATTGTTGGTAGTAGTAGTAGTTTAAAACGGATGAACTCCAGCCTAAAATTCAGGTGAGCCCTCCCACTTCTTAAAAATGGATTATTTCATGATGATGCAAAAGACACTGGTGAGCAAAGACTATACATGAATTACATGTTATTATGATCCAGAAATTGTTATTGGTTACAAATCTCTGAATAACAACTTAAATTTGGGTATTCTCTCCGGAGGCAGAGGACAACTTACAATCAACTTGCCTTTCATAGCCCCTCTAAATATCGCCTGCAAATGAATCAAAATCTCACAATCAACATTGTTAGTTTTTGGAAACCTGAAACTATTTCTAAGGAGAACAAATCAGAAACATACGCGCAGTAATGACATTGAACGGAAGCAATAATTATCTCATATGGAAAACACTTCAAATGATAACACCAATAAAATGGGAGCTAAAGGAATCAGAAACATATGCACAATATTGACATTAAACAGAGGCATAAGTGTCTCATGGTTACAGAAGCGGGTCATATTCTTCAGGGCAAGACATAGAAAGGAAGGAATTTCAAAAGGAAAAATCCTACTGCCACATTTCTTTGTAATAACACCTGTAATTTCTCCCCCGGCCTATTTATTTAAAAACTAAGTAAAAAATACCATCCATCTAGAAGAAAAGCACCATTGTACTTGGTCTCACCCAGAATTAGCAATGAAGCAAAACCAAGTGGTTGTGTGTTGAAAGCCTTGCTTGCCGATATAAAAGTAGTGTTTTTGTGCATGAGAGAGAGACAACAAAAAAGTCCGCCAACATGCAAACACAAAACATTAACTTATGAACTACATGATTATTAGCAGCAGTTAATTATAACACCAGACATGGGGCAAACAGAAAAACAACCAATGTATAAAAATCACACATACACACCTATAGACATGAAGAAAGGAAAGAAAAAAAGAAACCCAAACATCAAAATCTTTATGGGTCTAACTGAAAAAATAATTGTTAAAACAACAGCAAAATCTTTGAGTGTAACTGGAAAAATATTTGTTAAAACATCAGCAAAATCTTTATGAGACTAACTGGAAAATACCCTAGCTGTAAAAAAATATCATACGCACACACATACACAGAGGCATGAAAGAATGAAAAAAATAACCACAACCACCACCTATATATATATATTGGAAAAAACATCCAGTAATCAAAATAGATAACGACTTAAAGGTAACATAATATTTGCAAAATCTTTATGAGTCTAACTGGAAAATGCCCTAGCTATAAAAAAAATCATAATTAGAAACATACACAGAGGCATGAAAGAAGGAAAAAAACAACCACAACCACCACCTATATATATATTGGAAAAAACATCCAGTAATCAAAATAGAATAACGACTTAAAGGTAACACACATACATATATATTCTATTATATATATGTGTGTATGTATGTATAAAAAGCCACATTTACAAACCCACAAACATGAAAAAGGAGAACAAAAAATACATGGCCACCTATATATTTGCTAAAACATCTAGTATGAAAAATATTTGTTAAAACAACAAAAAAATCTTTGAGTCTATTTGAAAAAACATTTGTTAAAACATCAGCAAAATCTTTATCAGTCTAACTGGAAAATACCCTAGCTATAAAAAAATGATAGGCACACACACACACAGAAGCATGAAAGAAGGAAAAAAAAAACAACCACCACTTGTGTGTGTGTGTGTGTGTGTGTGTATATATATATATATATATATATATATATATATATTGGAAAAAACATTTAGTAAGCAAAATAGATTAGCGACTTAAAGGTTATATATATATATAGAAGCCACACTTACAAACCCACAAACATGAGAAAAGGAGAAAAAAAAAACACATCGCTACCTATATATTTGATAAAACAACTAGTATGAAAATAGAAAGTTACTTAAAGGTAACTGAAAACAAACCCTACAGCTTTAACTGAAAACACTCTAAACATTAAAAGTTGACCATTACTTAAACCCAAAGCATTAACCTACGAACTACATCAAAGGGAAAAAAAGAAGCCCAACCACCATCTATATACTTGTTAAAACATCCAGAATTGTTATATACAATAGTACTCACAAAAAAGAAACTAAAAAACCAGTTTGTTCACATTGTAGTAGCTTCTATTGGAGATGAGGGTACTAATCCCAAAGAGATGCAGTCAGAGAGGTAGTATTGGTGTCCAGAGCAGTGCTTCTTCTATGAAGGGTCACTCAGAGCATGTGAGCGGTGCTCAGATTCAGATTATGGAGCAGATCCAGCAGTTGCAGCTCCTTGCTTAGTCAGTGACTACTCCCTCTTTCTCTGCTCCTCTTCTTTCGGTACTGCCTTCACAGGTATCTTAGATTGTCCTTCAGGGTGATTGATAGATTCCGGGGCCTCATGTCAAATGACAACCCATGAATTTGTTCTAACCAACTGTCAGCTCTGTAGTGATGTGTTTTGCATTGCAGATGAGTCTTCTATGTAAGTTTTCAAAATTGGTTGTATTTCCTCAAATTCTTATCCTGATTGCAAATTGAATCTCTCTCGAGTTTACAATGTTCCTTCTCTAGCCATGAACCTTCTTTCTATTCGCCAAATTACTAAATACAATTGTAATGCCACATTTTCTCCTGTTGATTGTGTTGTGCAGGATCAATAATCAGGGAAGATAAATGGGATTGGCCATAGGCAGGGAGATTTCTATTATCTGGACTAAGTATGGGTGCTGGTGTGGATGCGGCTACGACACTTCCAAAAAATGTGGGTGCAGGTGTGTATATATATATACATACCTGGGCTGGGTCTTGTTTCTGTGTGAGAAACGCCAGATCCAGCCTAAATGATACCATTTCGTCTAGAAAGGGAAATATCTTATCTCCTTCCATAACTCACATTTAATGCAAGAGCCTGTATTCCAGATTTTAAGTGCCACACTTGATCATCAGCAAGCTTAGAGACGTATGATAAGAATGGATCAAGCTTGGGCTCATGATTGGATGCAAATCAAGCCTAAGAGAAAGGAGTCAGGAGTCGAGCAAAATCTGGTTTGTTTCTACTTGTGGCTCGGTAACCTTGCCTATTTCATGAGCTCCACGCAAGCTGAGCTAGGCCAAGCTGCAAGCAGCTCAGACCTTTCCTATCTCCACCAAGTTATATAATTCTTTTTAAGAAAAATGATCAAGGTTACAGACTTACAGTGTCTTTCTGTAGGACATCAAAGGGACGTGACCAAGTTTAAACTTCTTATTCCATGCTAATATGTTGTTTTTTTAATTATTAGCATGTTAATATGTTATTTTCACAACCCTTGGCTTTAAAAAAAAGGATAAATAAATAAACCTAGATTGTCATTGCCTTTTTAGCAGTATCACGTAAATAGGGCATTGTTAAGTAATAAGTAGTAGGAAACCCCAAAACATGAGAAATCCTAGTTACTTTGCTTCATCCAAATCCAGTCCATAGAGAGTGTTGATCAAAGGCAACTCGAGTACATGTTTATAATCATAGAAGGTGAAATTCCAGTATCCACTGTTAGGGGCTTTCTGACACAGTTAAACAGATGGTCGAAAATGTATCTTATTTCTGTTTTGCTTTTTGCAAGAGTATGGATGTAAACGGGTCGGACCCAGTTCGGATCTAGGTGGTACTGAATCCAGCCTAATCAGATCTTTCACAATAGGATCTGGATGAATGGAAAAAGGTGATACTGAAACCTGATTCAATTTGCTAATTGGCTATGGTTTATATTGAATTTGGGTGCTACTTTCTCTACTGAATCCAACCATCAGATTTGAATTCAACCAAATATCTGACCCAACCCAAATCCATTGACATCCCTTCGTAAGACAGAAAGAAAGTTTGTTTGTGCCCATTGATCCAGAAAATTGAGACTAGTTATTGTATTGTAATAACTTCAAACAACACACAAGAGGGTTGCATTAAAACAGGGAACTTCCCCACTATTTCAACCCATTGTTGGAATAGCTGCCACAAGTAGAGATTGTGTCACATGAAGGACATCGAGATAAACTTAAGCACAAATCCCCTCCCTTGACATGTAAATCAACATAATGCACTGCAAGAGGCCAAAATAAGGAATCCACTGAATTACAAGTATGGTACCTCCAAGATATAAGGACATTCAAACAAGAAATCCATGCAAGTAAAACTACAAACAAGATATAAAAATAACAGAAAGCCCTCCAAAACCTTCCATTCTTATGAATATGAGGACAAAATTTGGCATGTATCTTTAATTATTAGAATACAATGTTTTACAAATGGAAAAACATTATTAGTACCGCCACTCGATGAAAAACTTTTACAAGTAGAGTTTATTCATCATGTTTAAAGTTGACACAGAAAGCTGCATGTATTCAAAGATTATATGATCTATTGATCCTAATATGATTATTCTTATGTACAATATTGATTAGAAAGCCACGAGAAAAGTACTTTATGATATACAGAAGATTCAAGATGGCATCATGTCCAGTCCTGATACGTTACTTATATGCAAAACTTAACAGGGAGAAACAAAAGTTTATAATTACAATGTTTACATACCTCAACAACATCAATAAAATCTTGCTTCCTCTGGAAGACACCAATCCATTTAGTATGATCTGGAGTTCTGAATGCAAATGACATGCAGATACCTCATTATTTGCTTCAAATAATAACATGAAAACATGCCAAAACAATTTATGATGATGCACACAGGCACTGTAAAAAAAATAGAGAAAGGAATACTGGAGGAGAAAAGAGAATAGGCAGCCAAAGGAGATTGTCCAAATGTGAGTGGACATTTCTTCCATTAATATATTATATGTTAGGGTATATGTGTTAATCTACAACCCTTGCTATATTTCAGATCATGAATAACAAAGTTACAAGTCGGCCACTACTAACATGTGTGACTTATTACAGGACAGCCACTAGGAGGGTTTGAGACGAGCTTGGGCTGGCTCGGCTCGAGAAGATCTGGTGGTTCAAGCTCGGCTCGAGCTTGAGCCGAGCTTGAACAACCTTTGTCCGGGATCGGCTTGAGTCGAGATCGAGCAAAGTTCGGTCAGGCTCAAGCTGAACAACTTTATAAAATGGTTATCAAAGTTTTTTGAAATTTGTGTTAAAACTTAAAAGCCTTTTTGAAAGAAAGGAAAGTGGTGGGATTTGAACCCAGGCCACTTTCAAAGAAGTTCAATGACTTACCCATTAAGGTAAGTCCTCTCTTTGTGACTATATAAAAAAAAAGAACATATATATATATATATATATATATATATATATATAATTTCTTTATATAACTATGTAAACCAAGATTAATCGGGCTTACCAAGCCTATCCAAGCTGGACTGCTTGTTCAAGCTTGGCTCGTTTATGTGTACCAAGCCTTAACCCTTGTTCAAGATTGGCTCATTTATTTTTTCAAACGAGTTCCAGCCGAGCTTAAACGGGTTGAGCCGGAGCTAGCTCGGCTCGTTGTGCATCCCTAACAGCCACTATTAGCACATGTTCTAACATATTACAAGAATGACACAGCTAGTAAATTATCTAGTAATAGAACAATATCACTGGACATGTTACCACACAGTCAGCACTTCTAACATGATCCCTAACAAATTTCACAATATATATATATATATATATATATATATATATATACACACACACACACACATACATATCTCTCTGTGTGTCTGTGTCCTTGTGTTTCAATTCTTTAAAAAACTAAAAACTTTGAATCTGTTTCATGTTCACTCTGCATGTGCTTGTATCCATGTGACAGAAACAATGGCTAATCAGAATTTATGTCTGAAGACTCTGAACTTTATGCAAGAGATTCATACCCAAATGAGAAAGAAAATTTCAATCTGAATTTTGAGTTATGAACAGTGGATCAGATTTTGGATCCACATCAGACTCAGATCTCACATCAACGTTCCAGATTCAATTATGATCCGAGTCCTTGTGGTCTTTTCTTTCCTCCAATATATATATATATATATATATATATATATATATATATATATATATATATATATATATATATATATATATATATATATATATATATATATATATATATATATATGAGTCCATGTGGTACTAGATTCACTGAATATGAGAAAACCCTATGAATTTTCATGTGAAAAAGTCAAAACGGGGTGGATTAGGCAGGATCCCAACTGAAACAGATTGCATTTGCTATCCAATTCCAACCAGCATCCAAATTTATGTTAGATCCAACATAAATGTTTTGGATAAATCTCAGATTTGGTATACATTTGTAATGAAACAAGATGTGTATAATTACAATGCCAACGCAAGGCTACACAAGGGAACACTTACAATATGATCACTAAGGATCAATAACAACCTTACAAAAGAGATAAAATCACAGAGAACACAATGAGAATTGATCATGCATATATTTCGCATTTTATTCATCTTTATTTATGCATGATCCATGATAAAATCACACTGAAACCCCATCTTTATTGTTGTTTTCGAGAATTCGCTTCGAGATTGGATTTTCGAGAAAATATCGCATTTTTTTATCCAACCTTGTGTTTTTTTTCGGTATTTTTATTAGTTTTAGAGTTTTCGTACTTAGAATTTAGTTAGATTAGGCTGCAATTAACTTATTTTAATTAGTTTAGGAAATTTTCTTTTAAACCCCTTTTGAAAAGCGTTTTCTAGAGGAAAACTCTTTTGAAAATTGTGAAAATATTTCAGACTCTTTTTGAAAACTTGTGTTTTGACCTAGAGTAGCGTTATAAATATTTCTTTTTTCAGCCAAGAGGGGTTGCTTTTTCTTGGCTGAACCACACACCCCCCTCTCTCCCTCTCTCTCTTCTCTCCTTCCCTTGCTTTCTCTCTCTCCATGCCGGTTTCTCCCTCTTTCCTCCTTTCTTCTTCTTCTTCGTCTTGCTTCTATCCTCGTCGTCGCTGGCAGCCTTGTCTTCTTCGTCGGGGAGGTGCGTATGCAGCCAGGGATCAGCCACCTTATTCTTCTCAACCAGTCCGTTGGAGGTAAGCCGTAGGTGAGCCTCTTCTCCCTCATCTCCTAGCATATATATTCTTATTTTTTTTTATCGGTTTAGGTAATATATCAAGAGAATAAGTTTTCTTAGTTGCGTTCTTCATTTTCGTTGTCTTTTCTTTGTTTAGTTAGTTGCTGCATTTTCTTTTTTTTTCATTATTTCAATCGGTTTTTAATCCCAGCGTTTTATTCGGTCACTGCATAGTATTTTATTCAGCCGGTATTGAATCTGTGCTTTATTTTATTTATCAGTCTCAGCATTTTTATTTTATTCAGTGTATATTGAATCTGCGTGCCATTGTTTTATTTAGTTTCAGCATTTTCTCTTTTTTTTTTACATTGTGTTTTACGCTGGATTAATTTCGTTGTGTGACTTCATTAGAAATTAACCAACTATAGTTCTGTGAGTTATCAATTCGTTCAAATGTTCTAGCATGCATTAAGTAGAATCGATTTATGTATTTGTGTTTAGGTTAGTTAGAATAGATTAGATTTGCTTGCATGTTTCATGTCATAGGTTAGTCACATGGTTTATGTTATTTGACGTCTACTTGATTTTTTTATTCGTTTTAAAGTGGTCTGCAAGTAGGCTGAATTTGTTAACCTAACGTCCTTTTATTTATTGTTAGTATACTCAGCCGTGACCCTTTGTTTACATTGATACTAGTTTCATTAGATTAAGATAGCCTATCTTAAGTAGTTTTGAATTCATATGCTTTAATTGTCTAGAGTTAAGGCTCTTTTGCAAATTAGTCAAAGTGCATTGTTTTAATTAATTAGTTTTTCCTTTCTTAGTTCACGTGGTTCTTGAATTAGATTTGTTAATTTGTTTTAGTCCATCTTAGTTAGATTTAATTCAGTAATTTAAATCTAGTTAATTTAGATTCATGTGTTTCTTAATTTGAGTAGTTAATTGGTCGTGAGTTGTTTCAAAGTAGTTAGTAGCTTGTTACACATTAGTTTAGTTAGTTCATATTTGTTACAAGTAGTTATATTGTTAGTAGTTTGTCAAGTAATTAGTTTCTTTTTAGATAGTTTGTTTTACTATTTTGTCATCTAGTGTTAGTTTGTTTATGTTGATTACATGTTTAGTTAGTTTGTTTCACAATAGTTAATTCATGTTTTTGTGATTTTTCTTCAGACTAACCTTTGATTTTCGCATAGATTTCTTTTTTTGTTTTGCGTTTTGTATTTTGTGTCTTGCAAGGAAGCGATTGAACATGCGGTGAGTCCCTTTTTTTACCCTTGAAGAGCCCTCTGAGGTCCCTAAAAGGTCCCCTCAAAAAGCCCTCAGAAGTGCCCCTCAGGGAACCCTTCATGAATAGACAAAAAGCCATTAATCAAACACATACAAAAGTGAACAAAAAGAAAAACAGTAGAAGATATAAGGGGACTCAAAAGACTCAAGCATTGAAGATCCTTTTATTTTATTTTTAGCTTAGAATTTCTTTTATTTTAATTAATTGGGGTTATAATAAGGCCGTTATTCATTTATTAAAGTCCTCCGCAGATAGGGATGGTAGTGGACCGAGGGACAACGGGGCCCCGCCTCGCCTCGTTTAGACCCGGGATGAAGGGCATGAAACGGGGATGGATGCGGGGATGAAGGTTAAAATCTATCCCTGTGCGGAGATGGAGGCGGGGATGGACTTATGCTTTCCCCCGCCCTGCCCCATCCCCGCCTCCAATCCTTTAAGGAATGACTATAGACCGAGGAGAAACGAGGCCCCGCCCTGCCTCACCCCCGTTTGGACCGGGGATGGAGGACATGAAACAAGGATGGAGGCGGGGGTGGAGGTTAAAATCCATCCCTGTGCGGGGATGGATGCGGGGATGAAGGTTCAGATTTTGAAACGGAGCGGGGGTGGAGACCTTGTCCCCCACCCTCGCCCCGGTTCACTGCCATCCCTATCTGCATAGGGTTGCACTCTCTCTTTCTCTCTCCTTATTTACTCAATTAATTGAATTTTCTTTTTGGCAATAAAGAGTAGTTAGTTGTGTACTTGAATACAAAGTATTTTCCGTTCCCTGAGTTCGACCCGGACTCCACCATTCGTACGAGCCGGTTTTTATGATTTGATGCACGGTTTGCATAAACGTTTTTATTGAAAATATATTTTAAAATGCTTTATTGAAAAAAGTTGCATCAGGAATAAGAGACTTTTGTATTTCACTATTATGCTTTTTAAAAGCATATATAAAAAGGTTACAAAGTGCCCTATTTATAGAGCTTGAACATACATATAACCAAGGAGGAGAGGAGGCAGTCCAACGATTTGGACTGCCTCCAACGGTCAGAAATGTGATTGTTGAGAGCAGTCCAACGACTAGTTAAACTGCTTTCCAACAGTCCTTTACAAGATTCAAAAAGCAAAAAAAAAAAAGACCTAACTAAAATACTATAAGGTCCCTAGTGACCGATATTTACAAAAAAAAATGCCCCAGATATACGTATATTTATAAGAATATATATATATAAGTATACATATATATATATATATATAAGTATACATATATATATGTGTGTATACATATATATATATATATGCATACATATATATAATTATATACAAAGTATTTTAACACTCCTCCTCAAACTAATTGTGAGATCATCGAAAGTTTGTTAAGAAGAAACAAAAAATGTGGTAGAGGAAGAGCTTTGGTAACGAAATTTGCAATCTGAAACTCATACTGAACATATGGTAAAGTAATTATCCCCTTCAAGTATTTTTCTCAAACATAGTGATAGTCCATCTCGATATGTTTTGTTTGTTCATAAAATGTACGATTGCTTGCTATATATATGATACTTTTGTTATCACAGCATAACTTAAAAGGTTCTGAAACATCAACACTCATATTTGAGAGTAAGGATCTCATCCACACGATCTCGGTTATTGTTGTAGTCATCACCCTATATTCAGCTTTCGTGGATGATAAAGACACTTTCTATTACTTTTTACATCTTCAAGAAATGAGAGAATCACCTATAAACACACAAAAACACATAGTTAAGTGACGGTTATTGGGATCTCCTCCCCAATCAAAATCAGTATAAGCAATAAGATTTAAAGATGATAAAGAGGATAAGAATAGTTCTTTAGATATAGTTTTTTTTATGTTTCGAACTATTTTTAACACAACATTCATGTGAACTGATGTAGGCGCATGCTGAAACTATCTTGCTGCACTGCATACGCAATGTCTGGTCTAGTAATAGATAAGAACATTAGTGATCTGACAAGTTGCCTATAAGGAGTTTGATCATCTAATATAACTCCATCTTCAACTCTCATTTTAGTATTTATCACTTCAGAAGTATCAACATAATTTGTATATGTGATTCCTGATCGCGTAACAATATTATTTGCAAACTTAATTTTAGACAAAATGCATCCTCTTGGCAAATATGCTACTTCAATAACTAATAAATATCTCAAAAAACCAAGGTCAGCCATATCAAAAGATTTTTTAAGCATAATTTTAATTTCTTCAATTTTCTTCTGCTTATTCCCAGTGATGATCATATCATCAAAACATATAAAAGCAAAATAATAAGTGAGGAATTAGTAGATCTCACAAAAAGAGTTTTATTAGTATAACAAAATTTAAATTCAAAATTCAACATAGTTCCACTAAAACGAACATACCATAGTTTAAGAGCTTGTTTAAGCCCATATAAAGTCTTTCAAAGACGAAGAACCAAGAAGCCCATATAAAGTCTTTCAAAGACGAAGAACCAAGTCATTTTCAATTGTCAGGCCAGAGAAACGATCCATGTAAATTTCTTCATTTAAATTTTCATTTAAGAAGGCATTCTTAACATCTAACTGATATATAGGTCATTTCTTAATGGATGCTATTGCAACTAGAGTCCTAACTTTGGTCATCCTGCTACTGGAGCAAATGTTTCTTCATAATCTATTCATTATTCCTAAGAATATTCTTTTGCAACTAATTTGGCTTTATATCTTTCTAGGAAACCATCATCTTAGTTTTGACTTTAAATACCCATGTACATCCTATTGTCTTATTTCCCTTAGGAAGATGTTGGACTTCCCATGTATGAGCTTTACGTAATGCATCTAATTTTATTTTCATAGTTTCTACCAATTCTTTTACGTTTTTAGCTTCTTTATAGTTAGATGGTTCATGATATGAATGAACTCCTAGAAGACATGCCCTATAATTTGGAAAGAAGGATTCACAGAAGACAAACCTATTTTAGGCCTACGTATCCATTCAGATCTTCTAACACTAAATTCTTCAATATTTGTTGGTTGACTATACTTCTCAAAAGCACATGGATGCTCCCCGTTATCTCGTCTGGAGTACTGTAAAAGGTTATGAGTTGGTTCTCTTGCTTTACTTGGTCTATTATTTGACTCAAAATTATCACTATCATCATTATCAATAATTTCATTATTGGACTTAAGTAACAAATCAAACAATAAGGCATACTCGAATTCTTCCTTTGGTTTTTCAAGATAAAATCCATTTTTATTTTCAAGAAATGTTACATTTCTAGAGGCATAAAGTTTATCTTTTTTTGGATCATAGCTTTGATAGCCTTTTTTATTTTCGGCATATCCAAGAAAAACACATTTTATAACTTTAGGAGAGATCAAGAAGCACAAACATTGACATCCGAAGACTTTCAATCTTTTCAAATCGGGAGAAATTTTAAAAAGTTTTTCAATTAGAGATTTGTTTTCCAAAGTTTGAGAAGACATTTTATTTATTAAATAGACCGCGGTGAGAGCGACTTCGGCCCAATTTTTTTTAGAATTTCTTTTGAAATGAGTAGGGTCCTAGTAGTTTCATAATATGACGGTGTTTTCTTCCGAAAATACCGTTTTGTTGGGGGGTCCTAAGACAAGATTTTTTGTGTAAAATGCCATAAGTTTTTATATAGGATTGAAACTCGTTTAAAATAAACTCTCCCCCTGAGTCAAAGCGGAAGATTTTAATATTTATTTTAAATTGTTTTTTAATAAAATTATGAAAATTTTTAAAGTATGAAAAAACTTCAGATTTGAGTTTAAGAGAGTAAATCCAAGTATATCTAATAAAATCATCTATGAATGTAACATAATATGAATAACCATCTTTTGACATAACGGGAGTGAGATCCCATACATCTGAATGCACTAGTTCAAAGATTTCATTAATCAAATAAGTTCTAGATCCAAAAGGTATTATTTGCATTTTTCCAAGTAATCTTCCCATACAAATTCTTTATCCTTACAAAAATTTTTCAAAAATGAAAAAGAAATAATTTGGATATACTTGGGTGTCTTAATCTTTTATGGCAAAGATCTAAATTAATTTCTCTGATATGATTACAAAAAGAGTTTTTAGGTAAACATAAGGAATCCATATAGTAAAGATCTTCTCTTCTACGGTCTTACTCAATCAGCTAGCCTGACTGAAGATCCTCAACCTATCAAGCCTTAGATGAAAAAAAATACTTTACACACATAATTGAAAAATTGAGATTCTGAAAAAATATTTAAATCTAATTTTGGAATAACCCTAAGATTTGAAATAATTTTTTTTTTTAAATATTGTTGAGGCTTCTTATACTTTTAACTTTCAAAGAAGTACCATCGACGGTTGACACACATGAAAAATATGAATTAGTGCAATCGAATAATAGAGACTCATTATGAGTCATATTAAAAGAGACTCCTGAATCCAAAATCCAAGAAGACTTACCTGGAGGAGAAGAAGAGGAGATGACGACACTGGATGTAGATGGAGTGAATTTTAGTATTTGTGAGACGACCTCCGCTATCTGGGTAATTGTCAAATCATTGAAGTTGCCCCATTTCTTTGATTCTTGAGGTTCTTCACTTATAGAGGCCACTTTTTTTAGTTTAAAACAATCCGGTCTTATCTGTTCCGATTCTTTACAATGATTACAAGTAATCTTACCCTTGTATCCTCCCCTATTATGTCATCTCCATTGAATTTTCTTTTAAAGTAAGGTGGTTTATAAGTTTTTACAAAGTTTTTGGATCTTGATAAGGCAAAAACTTCGTCATTAGACTTGTATATTCTAAGTCTTGTTTCTTCTTGACAAATTTGAGCAAGAGCCCCACTTATAGAAGAAGTCGAAGTCCTATGAAGTAAAGAGGACCTATCTTGCTCAAATTCCAGTCAGAGACCATATAGAAAAGAGAAAAGGTTTTCTCTTTAAACTTATAATTTTCTCATCTCAATAGCCAAACCTTCTCATTTTGGTTCTAACATACCTAATTCATCCCAAATAAGGGATAAGAGACAATAAAAGTCTTTTATACTCTTATCTCCTTGTTTGGTATTACGTACCTTATCTTGAAGATAATATAGTCTAGCCATATTTTTTTTAACATGATGTTGGTAGCGATCTTAAACTCCATGGTATTCATGAACCATGAGAGTATTTGAGCGTTGTTAGCTTCCCAATCCTCCAACTTATTTTTGTATTCTTGCAAATCATTCTCTTTTTCTTCTTCGGATAGAGCTTTGACTAGATCTCCTTCTTTCTTGTTAATTTAGGTTGGGGTTCATTACTGGTTTCACTAACAAACTCCCAAAACTTTTTACCTTTGATGTGATTTTCCATTGCGGTAGCCAACATCAAATAGTTGCTTTCGTTGAGTTTGTAGGAGATGATAGAGGCGGAATCTCTTTCTCCCATAATGAAAAAGACTTGAGGTTGAAAGATAAAGATTGAAGACCACCACCACAAAAAGAGCACTCCTAAGATAACTTTCAACACTTCAAGAGCCCTAAGCTCTGATACCATGTAATGAAACAAGATATGCATAATTATAATGCCAACAAAGGGCTACACAAGTGCACACCCACAATATGATCACTAAGGATCAATAACAACCTTACAAAAAAGATATAAAATCACAAAGAACACAATGAGAATAAGAGACTTTTGTATTTCACTATTATGATTTTTAAAAGCAAATAAAAAGGTTACAAAGTGCTCTATTTATAGAGCTTGAACATACATATAACCAAGGAGGAGAGGACACGTTGGACTGCCTCCAATGGTCAGAAGTGTGACCGTTGGGAGCAGTCCAATGACTAGTTGGACTGCTTCCCAACAGTCCTTTACAATATTCAAAAAATAAATAAAAATAAAAATAAAAAAGACCTAACTAAAATACTATAAGGTCCCTATTGACCGATATTTACAAAAAGACCAAAATGCCCCTGATATATGTCTATTTATAAGAATATATAAATATATGTATATCAGGTAATATATACATATATATATAAATATATATATATATGTAAAAATATATACATATATATATGTATATATATACAAAGTATTTTAACAACATTAGGATCTAGTTTGGACCTTCCATAGCTTGTACCTATGTTTAGTCGATTCAAATAATTTTACATTAGCACATCCAAACAAATTTATACTCAAAGCTGTTTCAAGCAGTTCTCATTAAAAAACAATAATCTATTTATTATGGTTAAAACTTATCACTATTTATAAATGGTGTTTCTTCCATTAAGTTGCTGAGGGCCTAAGACAGCTTTGAAGCCAGACTACAAGTTGTCCAATGCAAATCTGATAACAGTATGCAGAAGTTTCAAGTATATCTCAATAAAGGTTTTTTTAAGGTAGATGAGATAAAGAGGGAGATGACTTTTAAATGGTAGAAACTTGTCAGCTAACATCAGAACTAGATATAAGGACAATGCTGTTCAATCTAACGTGTGTCAATCCAACATCAGTGATCAATTTCAAAATCTAAGTACACTTCTCCAGGAATGCACACCATTTAAATATTGCAAAATGCAATGGCTGCAAAGAATCATGAAAAATAAAATTAAAAAATTTATACAGAGAAATTTGACATAAGAGTTAATATTGTACCCGGAGTCCATTTTCATGTGATGTGCATTGAAGAAGAAGACAGTAGATGGTATCATTGTGATGTCAAAATACTTAACATAGACTTGGATCTCCTCAGAATCAATATCTACTAGAGCAATAGTTGCAAACTTGGAAATTTCTTGTGAAGATTTTGCGAGCTGTTGAAACATAAGATAATAATAGCTTAGACAACAGATATTAAAAAAACAAAACAAAAATAATAAGAGCAAGAATGCTATACGGGAATGCCAAGATCGTACAGAAGCTGGATAATGTGAATACTAAGTTAATCATTTCATCAAAATGAAACTAGCAAGGGAACCAGGGAAGTCATCTTGTAAACTGCATCTGGTGGGTATGCCTATATCCATGTTCATCAGAAGCAGCAAGAATAACAACTATACCAAGAATAACACAACAGCAGCAAGATGGTACTAGATATGAAGCAATGAGCAGAAGAGAATTCTTGAAGATTTTAAGATTTCCCTCTGAGGAAGGAAACCGCTTCTCAAGATTTGAGAAATGACAAAGATCTGGTTCTAATAAAAGCCTGTAGGGGGTTTAATAGACGTATAGAATTAGCTACATGGATAATTTCCAGTTTTAACACAATGTGCGATACTGAGCTTCCCCTCACCATTGGGAAAGAAGATCTATATAAGCAAGAAGCTAACAATTTCAATTAAAAAAAAAGTTCTTTTCTAGGCAGAAACTAAATGACTTAAAAGCCAATAATCAACAAAGACTAAAATTCATAATGAAAGAAAATGGCCTCCCTTGTGACAATGAAGGGAGTATGTCACGGACGGAAAAATGAGTATCCAACATGTGCTTTCCAAATGGAAAACTTGAATAAAATAGATACTCATGAACCCATGGAATCTTTATATGCCAACAAATAACTAAGATTAGCTTTCATCACACTGCAGCCAATTCTTTGAAAACCAGAAATCACGTAAACTTAAAAAAGGGATTATATTCTAGCTAGATAACAAGTGGAAAAAAGAAGTAAAAGATTCAAAAAAGCATACAATTTCATCGAGTTGGAGACAACCAACATCCGACTGTCTGCCAAAGCGCAAGACAAGAACCTTGTCAATTGTATCTCTGATAATGGTGTCAACATCACGCTTCTTCGTTAGTGTTGTCAACAGATAACTCATCCTGCGAAAAACAAATTTCCTGAGTCATAGATCTTACATGTTCCGCTTAACAAAGAATCAAGAGTTAGTAAGCTGCGTGATGGTCACTCATAAGTTTGATTACCCAACATCTCCAATTCTCTCTAGAAAAGAATTTTTTGCTGCTTCTGATATATGTCCTTATTTATATGAGCAAGTTAAAATATAAATAAACAAAATATGGTGCCTTGATGCCCATCTATAACACAACAGCATAGGTGCTCCCGCATGCATTATGTCCATAGTTTAGCTGGAACTTCATGGAATTAACTACTGTATAATGAGAAAGGCAGGGGAACCTTGCATTAAATAAAGCGATGAACAGATAACAACACCCCACTTCATCCTCGTTCACAAACAAAACCATTATATTACACTCTTTTACTGTTGCTGATGAACCATGATTTCAAAAGAACTTGAAAAACATCATGATTTTTCAGCAAATATTGAACGCATGCAAATTTCAACATATTCACTTTATCGTGCCATCAATCTGCCATTCATAAGTTCATAACACATATTTATGGCTGTTGATACCTCCAAGATGAACCAAACGTGTCCGGATGAAGGTTCAAATCCTCTTCCAAAACCCTAAAATTTGGGGGATCTGCATCCAGAGGTTAAAGAAACGTAAAGAGATTAAGAAAAAGAAGAATATATATATATATATATATATATATAGAGAGAGAGAGAGAGAGAGAGATGCAATCGCCTGAAGATGCATCGCCGGCTAAGCAGACGTTGGAGACAAAACCAACATGGATCATTTGGTCATTTAGAAAAAACTGAGGGCTACATCCGTCACGAACTCATCAACCGACATCCGTTTCTCACTTACGATGACGAAACTACCTTACATGTGCGATGCTGCCGACCTTATCTCATCTCACAACATGAACGCCTCTGCCCGTCCTTGACTCGGGAGTGCCAGGCGATTATCGTAATTAGGTTTTTGTAGGAGTGTTTGATTGCTTGTCCAAGATTGGGAGGAACACCATAACATGAAGCTGTGTTTGTTTTTTGTGTTCGGAGTGTGCGTACAACTTAGACACATACGGATAATCCACCCTACTCATGTAGTGTTTTAACATATTTATTATAGATTTTAGTTTCTAATATGAATCTCGGATTGGATCTAAATATAAAAAAATGTTTAAATCTTGAGTAATTTAAGAAAAAAGAATTGATATATTTTTATATATAAATGCTTTTAATCGGTGCCATATTGAGTCTAATTATAATTATGAAAGTTTATCAAAAAATTTTATGGATTTTAGCCTTGGATATGGATTGCAAATCGGATCCAACTATCAAAATTTATTTAAAAATTGGGTAATTTGAGAAATTCATAGTTTTTTATATTCAAATGCAAAAACCATCAATAAACTATAATTAAAACTTAAAACCCTATAATGCAAAAAATAAAACATAAATAAAGTAAAAAACCTAAACTATAAGAGAAAAAACCATAAAATTAAATATAAAAAAAAACTAATCAAATAAAAAACCATAATCAAACCAAAGAAAAGCACTAATCTAATTTAAGAAATTTGATTCACAACCCTAATTAAATAAAAAAAAAACTAATCAAAATAATTGTAAAAAACTTTATTTTAAATTTTTTGATTCACTTCCCTGATCAAAGAAAAAACCCTAATAAAATAAAATAAAAACACTAATCAAATTAACTATAAAAAAGTCTAATTTAACTATTTTGATTTGAAACTCTAATAAAAGAAAATTAAATTAAAACCATAATCAAATAAAATAAAAGCCCTAATAACAAAAAAATACCTAATCAAATCAAAGAAAAACTCTAAACTTTCTTATTCGAAGCCTAATCAAGGCTCTAAACAAAAATAAACAGATGGAAGGGGAAGAGATAAGAAAAAGGGGAGAGAGACCTTTAGCCGGTGGCCTTATCGCCTGATTGTTGCATAGGAGAGAGAGAGAGAGAGAGAGAGAGAGAGAGACTCCTGCGATGAGCGATCAAACACACTAATGTGTTCCCCTCTCTACCAAGTAAAACTTGGTTGAGGACACAACCATCCAACCTTAAATACCCTAACCATGATAATGAATTTCGATCGGCCTTCAGCTTGACACAAATATTAAGGTGTCATTTATAAAATTAGATCGAGATTTTTGCTTTGCTTTTTCTCAAGGTTAACAGGTTTTCTCATATTTTTGGCCTCTTTTTAATAGCTGTCTAGTCATTTCCTGGTCATCCACCAGTTGGGAAATGATCGACCATTCTTCCTTTTTTAAATTTTAATTTTAATTTTTTTAGCATTCTCGAAAAAACCACTAGCCCAGTGCACCGCAGTGCCCAGCAGCACCAGCCCGGCTATTGTACAGTTGGACAATGGTCACACATTTTTTTCTTTTAATTTTTTAATTTGTAAGCTTTGTGGTTCTTTTTTCGTTCAATCACTCATCAAAAAAATGGCCGAGCTAGTGCCCCCTCATTGAGCGGCACCAAACTGGCCATTCTCCGGTGGTTAGCCGGAAAATGAACAGGCTATTTTTCTTTATTTTTGCAAGATCGATGCCTTTCTTGCGGTATCAGCCTGACTGTTTATCGGTTGGTGGCTGACAGAAAAAACATTCGTTTTTTTTTTTGGGTTTCCCCTATTTAAAGTATTGTTGCCATTTTGTGGCCAACCATCTACTGGAAAACGGGTGGGCTTATGCCGACTAACATGCGGTACCAGTCAGCTATTCTCTCAGCAGGTGGTTGGCTATAAATTTTTTTTTTCTGAGTTATGAAAATCAGAGCCTATTTTTCATCCGAATGCTAGCATAACCTAGTTTTTGTCTAGCCAAGTTTGCCAAGAACGGAATGTCAATGCAAAACCAAGTTTTTTCAAAAGCTTTGGTTTTGACAGCGTCATCCCAAATGTAGCCCTCGTGGTCAGCAGGGTGGTTACGAGATGAAGGCACCAGACCAAACCCTTCTGGCGGACGGGCTTATCCATAGCTTTTAGAGGTGGGGCACGTAATGCAGCGTGGTCGTGGGTAGGGATGGCAGTGGACATGGGGTCAATGGGGCCCGCCCCACCTCACTCATTTGGACCAGGGATGAAGGGCAAGAAATGGGGATGAAGGGCAAGATCTATCTCCGTGCAGATATTTGTGGGGATGGACTTACGCTTTCCTCCACCCCGCCCCATCCGGTCCTCATCCCAATCCCACCTTGCCCCGCCCTGCTCTGCAGTGGATATTGAGGTTCCACAAGATGTGCTTCTTAATACTGTATTTGAGGCAATTGTTAGAATCCCCTATGATATGCAACTGAAACAGGTTCTTGCTCATGGTAAAAAGGAAGGTTTGAATGTAGGGGCTGTTCTCATTTTACCCGAAGGATTTGAATTAGCTTCCCTTGATCGTATTTCTCCCGAGATGAAAGAAAGTATGGGTAATTTGTCATTTTAGAGTTATCGTCCTAATAAAAAAAATATTCTTGTGATATCCCTAGGGGTGGCAATTTCTGACACGACCCGCCAACCCGACTCTTAGGCGGGTTCGGGTTGGGCTTAAGCCAACCCGTTTAATAAATGGGTCGACCCGTGTAACCCGTTTATTAAACAGGTCGGGTTCGGGTTGGGGGTATGCCAACCCGCCAACCCGGCTGACCCGTTTAATAAACGGGTTAGGCGGGTGGGTCGACCTGCCAACCCGACCCGCCAACCTGCCTACTTGCCAACCCGATCCGTCAACCCGCCAACCCAACCCGCCAACCTGACCCGCGAACTTGAAAACCCGTTTACCCAACCCAACCCATTTATTAAATGGGTTGGCGGGTCGTGTCGGGTTACCCGTTTATTAAACGGGTCGGGTTCGTGTTTGCCACAGCCGACCCGTTTAATAAACGGGTCGGGTTCGGGTTGAGGTATGCTGACCTGCCAACCCGCCAACCCGACCCGCTAACCCGCCAACCCAACCCGATTGCCACCCCTAGGTATCCCATCCTCAATCCTTCAAGGGATGACTATAGATCAAAGGAAAATGGGCCCCCACCCCGCCTCACTCCTGTTTGGACCAAGAATGGAGGACATAAAACGAGGATGGAGGCGAGGGTGCAAGTTAAAATCCATCCTGATGCAGGGATGGAGGTTCGGATTTTGAGACAGTGGGGTAAAGACCCCGTCCACTCTGCCATCCCTAGTCTTGGGGCCCCACCTAGGGTTTTCCTTGCTTCGACAAGAGTTCCTCGTAGTTAAAAAAAAAAAATCATCTCAATGACCTCTAATTGTTTTGTGGTTAAACGAGTAGGGATCAAGTACACCCTATCAGTTTATTACAAGATTGACAATGCACAAAGTCTAGCTTTATTTGGTTTTCCCCGCATAAAGCTAGGTTCATGGCTGACTTGTGTGACCCGGTAGGACGGATAATCCGGCCCAGCCAAACCAAAGCAAACCCAACTTAATCCATAAAGAGCTGGCCCGGAGTTGACCTCACTAATCAGATTGGGTTTAAATCCGGTTACTACTTCAATCTAGCAAAGAAAAAGAAGAGACAACGGAAACCCAGATCCAAACTAAACAACACTACCTTGTCCTGGTCCATATATCAAATTGTCTCAACCCGAGTTTGAACCCGGCTCGGTTGACCAAGCCTACCTCATACGCACCTTGGCTGGATAGCGTGGTCTCCACCACCTATAAAACGCTACCCCGCTCGTTGCTCGTGTCAGCCTACCCGTCGTTCTTCGTCCCTCGCGCGTCGTTCGTTCGTTTACCGCTAACGTTCTTCCCCACTAGTGGAACCCTAACCCCGAGCAGAGGAAGCGAATCAATATGCCGGATCAGGATCGGAGATACGAGGGCAACGGCGATGGGTACAAGGACCACTCATCCTTCCCGCACAGAGGTGGCGGCGGTGGAGGAGGAAGAGGAAGAGGAGGCTACGGGGGTTATGACGGTTACGGCGATTCTAAGCACCAGGTTCCTCTCCCTCTCCCTCTTTGTGTTTTCGATAGTTAATCGTACCCACTCCTTCGTCAGCGCGCGCTGAGTCGTTCCATTGGGACGTTTATCGGAAATTTCGGATTTTGGTTACGCCGAATGTTTTGATTTCGTGTTATCTATGTAAATATCTTTCTCTTCCCCTGGCTTGCGAATGCACAGACTTTTTAGTTAGCGTTTTATGATATTCAAGGGAAGTGTCCAGTTCGTCTGGTGTCTTCCGTTGTCCTCCCTTCGTCGTGGTGCAAGATGCGAAGTTTTTATCCAGAGCGATGCAACAATCGATAAACTTGTTATTCTTTGCTTTTTCATATGCCTAGCGGTTAGAAGCGTGTCTACTTTTTTTTTGGTTTAATTTTTTCAGTATGTGTTTTGTCGTGTTGATTCGAGAAGAGATCAAAATTTTGTTTTTTCTCCCTATTTTCAATAGGCTATGAATGGTTAGTTATTAGGAATTGGTATTAAACTTATCAGGAATTACTGGTAAAGCGCTTCGAATTTGGGTATTCTATTGCGTCCCCTTGTTAATATAATTATATATAAATTTCCCTTTACTCTCGCTCTCTCTCATTATGGACGAAAACCTTGATTACCACATCGTGTTGTCTTTTCTTTAATCCATGTATGGTCTTGTGCGAAAGTTTCGCATGCTAATTGATTCCTTTTGTTATATTTGTTTTAGCTAATTCTTATCAGTCCCGGTTGGATCTGGAAAAAATGCCATTAGTGGGGTTTTAAGTGTTTAGCCATTTCCTTGAGATTCTGGTTTACACCTTCACTTCAGATTGCTACACTTATTTTGAGGCATATGTCATATCCTTTTCTGTTGATGACCATTTTTGTCCAGAAGCCCCATTTTCGTTTCATGGGTGTTTTTTGTCCCTCTTACTGCACAGGCTTGTTATTGGCTTAAGTTTCTGTAAATAATATGACTCCTTCAATTGCAGTCTGCTTCTCGTGACTATGACAGAGATTCTGGGAAGAGCAGAGATAGGGAGCAGGGGAGAGAGAAGGACAGGGGCAGGGACAAGGACAAGGACAGAGACACGGATAGGGATCGTGATAGACACCGTAGGGATCACCATAATGATCACAGTGAGAGGAGGGAAAGAGGCCGTGATAGAGGCAATGATTATGATTATCGTAGAAGCCGTGATTATGACAGGTGATGAGATTGGAATTATGGCTTTGTGGTTTAAGCTTAATTCACATTTTTGTCTTTCTTGCATGTAGGGGCTCTATCGCATTAATCACTTGAATTGTTACTCTGGACTGGGACATCCCATGTTTGTCATTTAATATTAAAAACTTGTTTATTTTACTTGCTGTCCATTTGCATTATTTCTTAACCACCTGAGGCTCCTCTATGTTATTGTTGTGCTGATTTAATTGCTGGGAAGAGTTATGGATTTCAAATGTGGGAAGTGAGAACCTTAATAACCACTTGCTGAGAACATTTTTGTTTGCCACTTTGAACCTTCATAACAGTTTAATGGACCCTACTATATATATTTTTATCTTCCATTTCCGTTAAGATTTTGGATGTCTTATTTTTTCTCTTTTCCCCTCCTACCATTCCTACCTACCCTTTTTACTGATTTTCTACTCACGAGTGTTATTTCTGGCACAGAGATTTTGATCGTGACAGAGAAGGGCTACATGGGCACCAATCTGGATCTCCTTCTAGAAGTAAATCAGAGCATAGATCGAGGTCCCGTTCTCGCTCACGTTCAAAGAGGTAATTGCTTCTGCTAATCTGCTTGACTTTATATAGCATTTGCTGCTTGTCGATTCATCATGCATGGATTTTGAGATTAATTGACAATTGGACATAGCTAGCCATGCACATTTTACATGCAATAGTGCTGAATAAGCAAGATTTAGAATTAGAATGGTTTTTCTCTATTTTTTGAGCTCAATTTGGTGTAAATGATTTGGTTCGATTAAGTTGAATTTTTTTTACCCGATACATGTTTTTCTAAGCATGTAAATGGCAGGCACACAATACCCATGTTTGGTGATTTATCTGTCATAATGGCATCTATATTTTGAAGAAGCTCTATAAAAATTATATCTAACTGTGCAGTAACATTAAGAATTTATGTGGCCTGTGATGGTAAAGTAACGTGCAGAATTGCCGTTTTCTATCATGTTATGGATAATTCACATAATTCTGCAGTCAACGAGCCTTTGCACATTACCAATTTTATTTCCCATAAGGGTGTGTTTACATGAAGTGGAAGAAGACTCCATGCAAGGGTTTCCATGGAGTCTTCTGCTGAAATAGTGTCGGACCCCCCCCCCCCCCAAACGGGAAAGCTTTCCATTGTAAGAGAAGCACAGGGGGAGGGATTATGTTGAAAACGGTCCTCTTTCCGTGGGGAAAAAGAGGACAGTGTTTGCATTGTCGCAGTGGGGGATTGCAGAAAAGCAACGATTTTCGTGCGTTTCTGCAGAAACCCTCAGGTTTCCGCGGCAGGCAAACACACCATAAATGTTGGAACCATATAATTGGAAACATGAAAAAAATATCTTTTCGTGCACAATACAAGACATGCAGTTACCCAGTATCCTTCTGCAATTGCTGTTTATTTTGTGATTTGTATCTCTCTCCAGGTGAATCATTTTGCAAAAAATCTGTCAATAACATTTTCAGTGCAAATCCAATTTTCTCTATGGGATACCCAATTTCCTGCTCTTACTGTAAGGGATGAGGTGCTTCCAGTTTATTTGCATGAAATTTTGCATATGGCATTATGCATGTATGCATGTTACCGTGCAGGATTTAAATGTTTCTTGATAGATTTAGAGCTAATGCTAGCATTGCCATTTTTTTTTCAAGTTCCTGCTAGTAAACATGATGATACAATTATTTACTTTTTTTGTTGCACTTACTTCCCACTGATAAATATTTTGGGCATTTGCACTATTGTTTCAACACTCTGAATTCGTTTTAAAAGCCTGTAGATGAAGATGTATTGGGTGTCTGTTTTTTATATCTATTTGTCCCTTTTGCATGTGCATTTCCTGTTGTTAGTTAAAGCATGTCCCCCAAAGGGGTTTGGCATAGTGGGTTGGGACCTAGGCTGCTAGGCAGGTGGTCTAGGTTCAAATCCCATGGGCGTCACCCCTTGCGCAAGCCGAAGCGTGGCAATTCCTTGGGGGCAAGGGGTAAGCCCACAGAGTTTTACGCTGCCAAGACAGCAACTGTAACTATGGCAGGCAGATCCAGCTAGGTCTCTGATCCTGGGGCCGGTTTCTCCGTGTAAATATATACAAAAAAAAGTTAAAGCATGTCCCATTCTCCTTGATGTTCAAGGCCTAGTGTGGCCTGCTTGAGTGGAATCATAGTCACTAAATCTCCTGATATTTTGAAGATTTTCTGTGAAAGGTGAAGTGCATGATATCTAGAAAAGGGTAACTGAAAATGATTCAGTTAATATTATGATATTAGTGTTTTAATTTGTATAAAACCAGTTTTTTATTTAAAATTTTGTTTTTCCTTATTATTTTGTCAGGATATTGCTGAGACCCAGTAGTGCTGTATTGGTGATTCTGGGCAGAATCAAGGATAATTACAGATTTATTTAATTTCTGCATGGGTGCTTACCTTTTGCTTCTGGGATACGTGCTAATGTGTGCTATGCGTGCACATATATAGTATGGGGAGGATGGAGAGAGGAAGGGACTTTATAATCCAAATTATGTTGCGTGGATGTTCAACTTCTACTGCCATTCTTTCCCTGGTTACTTTTTGCAGAATACCCTCACAAAAAGGGGATGTGTGTCTTGTATGTATGACACATGATTGAAAACATGGACGAGATATTGTTGCCTTAAAGGGTTTCTTGGGATTCTGAAAGTAATCACATTATCAGTGTTTTTTGCTGCAAGCAAGGTCGGAATTTGGTTAGGAGGTAACCTGTCCAATCCTGATTCATTTTTGACCTAACTGATACCCAAAACTGGCCAAGTTTTGGTGTGTCTCAAATGCAGAGTTTCCTTGTCCTAAAATATGTGTAGATGATTTCTTCTTACCTATGAATCTCCATGTAAATGTCATGTTGTTGCTTTTTTGCTGAAGCAGTTGTGCATTTTGCTTATGTGTCTAACACTCAGTTTGATGCTTTTGCTTTGCCTTTGCTTATTATAATTCTCATTATATATTAATATTTTTATTTATGTGTACATTTGTCCCTGCAGCAAACGCATAAGTGGTTTTGATATGGGTCCTCCTGGTGCTGCATTAATTCCTGGTGCTGCTGTGCCAGGTCCGTATTCTTGCTTGTCTTCCATTTAGCTGTATAGATTGTTATATTACTTTTCATTTTGTTAGGTGCTACATGGCAATTTTGCAACTTGTCATGTGCTTAACTTTGTTTTATTACATGTTTTATTTGTTACAAAGAAAAATATTTTTTTTCTAGATTGGTGCATTGTTTTTCTTATGTTGTTTATTTGGTGCATTGATTCTGAAACTGAGAGCTCTTTTGGTTGTTTGCTTGTTTTTGGTGGTGGCTTGTTTGTTTTGTGTCTGTATGTTGTTGTAAGAAGACAATGTTGGGCTGCCAATGGGCGTGAGCCGACTACTGTAGCTTTTATGTTCAAGGAGGATTCAGTGCACCGGTTTGATGGATCTTGTTCGTCTTCAACCGGTGACTATTGTCTTTTTGGTAGTCTTACAAATAGTTTCTCCAGTACTTAGGAGTTATGTACTACTTTTGTTTTGGATACATTCAGCTAGGGCATATCTCATTTGAGCAGGTATGAATATGATGCACTGTGTAATTTCTTGACTGCATTTCATGATAAGATTTAGTAGTATGAGCTTTTGTCTGTAAACTGTTATTTCTGGTCATCCTGCAGGTCAAGTGGCTGGGGCTCCACAACCCATCCCTGGAATGTTTCCGAACATGTTCCCAGTGGGAACTGGACAGGTACCCTTATAGAAGTCCATCACGATATTCTGTCAGTTTTATTTTATAATATTTTTTTTTTCAGTTGTCTTCTCTTCAGTTTGGAGCCCTTCCGGTTGTGCCAATCCAAGCGATGACACAGCAGGTATGATGGGCTCCTCTGATTTTCTCTTATTTTACTGATTGATCTCATAAATTTTCAATGACACACTATGCACTTGGTTCTGACAGGCTACTCGTCATGCTCGGCGTGTGTATGTTGGAGGACTCCCACCTACAGTCAATGAACAGGTTATGTGCATTGTCTATTTTCTTTGTTTATTATTCCTTTTCTTGTTGTGGGGTGGGGCTTCTCTTTTTAAGCTGTTCCTTGGTATTTTATGCGTTGTTAATCAGATCAGATGATTCATTGGGATATTTTTTGGTCTCTTGGATTGGTGAAGTCGAGTATTAGGATCTATTTTGGTCTCTTGAGATTGTCGAATTTCCATAGGATTTATGCTGAGCTTTACAACTAGTCCATACATCTCTGATCTATGAGGATCATTTGTTCTGTAACTGACTGAGTTTGCTAACAGAGAAAATGATTCCATTTCACCTGCAGTTTATACTTAAGAAAGGTGGTGTTTGCATCAGAATGTAGGATTGAGTGACTGCTAAACGGCTTAAATATGAGAGCTGCTCTCCTTGTAGAAAGTAGCCTGTTTTGTTAATGACCCCCAATTGCAAGCACACAAACAATTTCTTATTACTCATAAATTGTAATTCTTTCACTTTTAAGGTTAATAATTTCACAAGTTCCATTTACTTTTGGAAAAGTTGTAGATAGGGAACCATCTTTTACATGAAATTCCAAATTAGGTGTCATGTTACTGAAAATTTCAAAGAAAGACCCAACATTTCATATAAATTGTAAAAAAACAAAAGAGCCAGAGTTAACCTAGTGAATTTTAAAGATGCAAAATGTTAAATATCGTACGATACAGATATGATACATACTTGTACGATACAGATATGATACATACTTGTATTGCTATACGAGGGTGTATCGTATCGTTATTTCCCACAGTAACAATACTTATCGTACGATATAGTCCGGTACTTACAACATTGGTGTTACCACCTGTTTCTTCTGCTCGACCCAAGATGCAAAGTATGAAAATGCTTGTGACCACCCTTTATTTGTCCTTGACTTTAATCAAACAGTAGGATATGAATTGTGCTGGAATTCCATGAGGCCTGTGTTGCAAACACTGGTAGAGCTGCAGTAATTTATGCTATAAAATTCTCTTAGATGAGAATTCTGACTACCACATCCCAAACATTCCTTGACAATCATGAGCTGCTGGTTGACCAAGAAAGAAAAATCTCTCAAACTGGATAATCTCCGATGTAATGTCCTTGTATCTTTTTTCTTTTTGCCCCTCTGCTTTGGTTCAGAGATTGAAGGTAATGGATTGCACAAAGCCTTTTTAGTTGGTAGGAGTGAAACTCTGGACATATCCTGTAACTTTATTCTTGTTGATTCTGTTTTTCAATTGTTTGGATGGCGAATGGCTGATACACTTCTCCATTGTTGCTATTGTTTGCAGACCGTAGCAACCTTCTTTAGCCAGGTTATGGCTGCAAGCGGGGGAAATACTGCTGGTCCAGGTTTGTTTGATAGCGTCCATGACACTTCTATTATCATTCACCATAGTGCTTTTATTCATTGTTGTCGTGCTCCAGAGCGGCGTGGTTAGGGTGGGATGGGGTAGGGTGGTGGGAAAAGGGTTGTGATGACTTACTGTGAGTTTTTTTCTTTCAGGTGATGCAGTTGTCAATGTTTACATAAACCATGAAAAGAAATTTGCCTTTGTGGAGATGAGATCTGTTGAGGAAGCCAGTAATGCAATGGCCTTAGATGGCGTTATTTTTGAGGTATAGCTGTCTCTCTTTTTGTGGCTACATTTGGCTCTGTTTTTGTTGGTACATTAGTAGGTACACAAAAACAAACGCACATAGTGTTTATTGTTTACTTTTTTTTCAAAGCCTTTGAATTAATATTTCAAGCTTGTGATTGCCTTCCCAAGCAAGGGTAAATTGGAGCTTATTCTCCTATTTTATCTTAGTAGGTACACACAAACACATGCACATAGTGTTTATTGTTTACTTTAATGTTGAAGCCTTTGAATTTATATTTCAAGCTTGTGATTGCCTTCCCAAACAAGGGTAAATTGGAGCTTATTCTCCTATTTTATCTTAACGTTTCATATAATTTTTGGAAGAATCCTAATGGCTTGTCTTCCCTATTTCTTGTGATTTGGCTGGCAATAAATGCTTATGGTGGTAACTGAGAGGATGGGGAACATTCATGTCATTTTTTAATATCAAGAAAAACAAAGAAGGCTTAAATATGCAATTACTGATGTTGCTTGAAACATCCAAATGTAGGAATTTAGTAGAGATCTTTGCAAGTTCCTGGGATAAAATGGGAACCCCCACTCAATTTTATGAAAAGTTGCCCTAAATCATTATTATTTACAACATCCTGATCAGTGTTGTTAAAAGCGTTGAGGCGTAGCGAGGCGCTCCACCAAAATCTGAGGCGAGGCGTAAGCCTCGAGGCGCAAAGCGTAAGCCTCAAATTTTTTTTTTAAACTTTAAAAAAACTATAAAAATTATCTAAAATTATAAATAAATAAGAAATGCTTTATTGATGAAGCGCCAACCAACACGAAATAAAAAATCTCAAATAAATACGAAAAAAATATGAGATTAATATGTAAAAGTAGCATTAATGCAACAACTTGATCACCATTATGTTTGAATATGCTAAACAGAGGTCACCATTATGTTTGAATATTTCAATTGTGTGTTCTATCTCAGTTTACACAGTAGTGAAAAGAAACCTACAACCCCACAATCTGTTTTAGTTTGCTTCATTATCCTATTGTAAAAGCACTCAAAACTGAGACTGTTTTCATACTCAAAGATGTGAGCCAATAAAAATCACAAATTAATTCAATTAAAATGGGTTATAGTGTAAAATATCCTATGGATCAACATCTAGATAGACCTAATAGCATCTTGAGAGATCCTTAAATAGTCAGTTTGAAGAAAAAGTTGCTTTTTATTGTTTCATTCAACAAATTTATTTCCAAAATGTAGGTCGGGTGGGCTCCTATACATCAGAAACTGATTGAAATAACCATACAACTGCTCCTTTATGTCCAACTTTTATCTTCAAGAGAAGTTGCGATGAAGTGACCACCAACATGACAAGGGATACAAGTTCCATAAGAGCCTTTTCAGTTCCTTTCTTTTCAAAGCAGATTGATATTCGCCACCATGAAAAGCAAATGATGCTTTCCAAAAGAATAATAAAATATGCAAATTTAGCAGCAAGGAATTAATTTCTGGACTGTATTCTGCACAAGATGTCCAGGCTCTCTCTCTCTCTCTCTCTCATATGCCTCAAGTAAGCAAGCATTATTGACGAAAAACCAAATCAATGCATGCTTAAACAATTAAGGACATCGCATATTTGATTGCACACCAAGAAATCATCATCGCTACAGTTATATGGACAAAAAAGGAAAACAAGGGACCGCAGTCATATGGACAAAAAATGGCTACAATTATTAATAAAAATCTATTTCATATGGACAAATCAAACTATTTGCTGCAGTCAGGGCTGGGCTAGGACTGGGCTGAGCTACAAAAATGGATAAAAATCTATTTCATATGGAATCAGGGTTGGGGTAAGACTGGGCTTTTAAAAAAAAAATATTTTAACTGTTTCGGGAGGCAGGACTCGGCTACAGCCCAGTCCTGCCCCCCCTAGCTACGCCCCTGGTTAATAAAAAAAAATGAAAAAGCCATACCTGAAGGAAAACGATGATCGGCGACGGGTGGTGGCCGGCGGCGAGTGGTGGCCGGCGACAGCAGTGGCGGCGGCGAGTGGTTGCACTGCGAGTGATCCCTTCTCAGCAGAGGCGGTGATCGGCGAGTGGTGGCCGGCGGCGAGCAGTGGCGGTGGACGAAAGGGGACGGAGTGGAGAGAGAAGGGGCGAGGGCTTTCCCTCACCCCGAAGCGCCTGTGTCTTTTTTAAAGACGCAGGTTCTCGATCTTTCGAGAATACGGGCCCGGATTCGGGTCGAACTCGGGTCCGGGCCATCCGATGTTTAATGCGCGCCTCGAGGCGCGCCTCGCCTCAAGGCGTACGCCTCAAGGCGCATGAGGCGTACGCCTTGAGGCTGTTGCACTTTTTACGTGCGCCTCAAGGCGAAAAGGGCCTCGCCTCGAGGCGAGGCGCGCTTTTTGCGCCTTGAGGCGCGCTTTTAACAACACTGATCCTGATTGACTGTTCCTCATTGTCACAAATGCCGTACTCGGGATATATTCTTGGCAATAGAATATCTGAAGATACTCTCTTCATGAAGGGGATTCACTCCTATGGGCTACCATGAGAAAAAGAATGGTGCATAAAACCCTCGTTTTTCAAGAAAAACAGGGGGAGATAGGGGTTGGGTTGTTGGCCTGCTGGAAGCCTTGATGACTGGAGCATTCCTTGGGCTCAACCATTTCTGTATTTTTGGCTTGAAGAAGCCATCTCTCTCTTGCACCTTCTCCAATTCCCGAAACAAGAGGGAAGTAAAAACCAAACCAGACATCTCTCTTTCCAATATGTGGGTGAGAGTTATTCCTCAAAGACCTAGATCTTGATTCTTTAATGTTATACTAGTGCCATATCGATGTGGAAAGGATGATAAACCTTTCCCTTGGCTGTAGAAGAGCCCCAAATCTATGTTTTGAGTTTGAACTTTTGGAGGGTTCTTCTTAATTTAAAATTCTTTTAATTTTATTTTAAAGTTATCAATGGTATGTAACCAGGGCTGCACATGACCTGAGTCTTGACTGTTTGATCTCGGTTAATTTAAAAAACTTGAGGTTCAAGCTCAGTTTGGCTCGGCTCAAGAGATCTGATTGTGATCACCTAAAAAAAATGAAAGGAATGTTTTGAGGGGCGGAACTCGAACCCGCCACCTCCTATAATACAGCCAAAAGCCCTACCTGTTGGGCTGGGGCTTCTTTGTTCATTAATCAACACAAAATGTTATATGACCACATTTCACGAGCCTGTCATGCTGACTCAAGCTTAATTGAACTCAAGGGTGCTGATCAGACTCGGCTTCTTTGTTAGCTCGACTTGTTGTGCACCCCTATATGTAACATAGTTACACTATAAATTTCCACAACAACAACTACTACGCCTTCATCCCAAAACAATTGGGGTCGGCGATATGAACCAAAAAAGAAAATCATTAAGGGTCTTCCACATGAATCCTTCTCCTCCAATCATTTCTATTCAATGCCATGTCTTCGGTGAGGTTCAAAGCCTTCATATCCTTTCCTATCATCTTCATCCATGTCTTCCTAGGCCTACCCCGACCTCTTTTAACTAATTTATTTTCCCATTTCTCCATCCTTCTAACTGGAGCATCATTAGGCCTTCGCCGAATATGTCCAAACCAAGGTTTTAAAACCCGTGACTCGGAACTCGACTCGTTCTTTATTGACTCGTGACTCGACGGGTCAACTCGGTGACTCGGACCGGGTTTTGTTAACTTTTGATTTTAAAACAAAGACAATATATAAATTGTCATTTAAACATATAAAGGTTTGTAGAATGACTTAATTACTAGTTTAATTGATTAATAAGTAAAATAACATCAAGTAAAACTGCTCGTAATTCAAATCTCACATTTACTAAAGAAACTACACAAGCAGGAGCAAGTCTTTCAAGACAATATATTAAGAATGACTTAATTACTAGCTTCAAGAACTTTAATAGCCATGCTCGATCATGGTTTACATCCTGAATATATGGACATAGTTGTTGTGTTGCAGGGCCTCAGAAAATCCTTGCAAAATTTTGGGAACATTGAACTTTATCTTGATATTTGTAATGCCTTATATATCTGCACATAAATGCATATAAGCTTTGGATAATGAGAATGCTGTGATGTATATATATTATAATGATAAATGTGGGCATTTTATGCTGTTGGTTTTGAACAGGCTGGCTGCCAACTATTGTGTAGGTCTCAGAGATGGTTGCATGAGGGATCAGTTATGTTAGTTGGATTAGTGGATTCACTCTATGTTCATTGAGGGGTACTGGGTTTGATTCCTTACCTGGAGCTATCAAAAGGAATGAATGATTGACAATTGGACATGTGAAATTTGATTGACTTTTACTAATTTTGTGATTTTATATTAAGTTGGTAAGCCTATTGTTATTATGCTATTTGTTCTTTGAAAAATGAACACTTACATATGAAAAAAATGCCCATAGCCTTTGAAAAATGAAAAAAGAAAAAAGTGCCCAAAACTCGCCTGAGTCAGCCCGAGTCAACCCGAGTCAGGTCGAGTCAACCCGAGTCAGGCTGAGTCAAGGCTGAGTTTTCGCAGAACGAGTTTAGCTTACCGAGTTGACTCGTTGGAGGGCCGAGCCGAGTCAGCCGAGTCACCGAGTTGACTCGGCGAGTTTTAAAACCATGGTCCAAACCACCGTAAACGATTCTCTCTCATCTTATTTTCAATGGGTGCAACGCCTACCTTCTTACGTATCTCCTCGTTCCGAATCTTATCTTTTATTGTATTTCCACACATCCATCTAAGCATACGCATCTCAGCTACACTCATTTTTTGAATATGATGTCTCTTGGCAGCCCAACATTCCGTACCATGTAGTAAAGCGAGCCTAATAGTCGTCCTATAAAACTTTCCCTTCAACCACAATGGCATTCTACGATCGCACAACACTCCAGTTGCATTTTTCCATTTCATCCACCCAACCTTTATCCTATGATTTACATCTCCATCAATTTCTCCATACTTTTGAATGATAGATCCCAAATATTTGAAACAATCATCCACCGATATTTCTTGCTCACTAAGCTTCACTACACTCCCATCACTACTTCGTTGCTTACTAAACCGACATTCCATATATTCTGTCTTACTTTTACTCAACTTAAAACCTCTTGCTTCCAATGTTTGTCTCCATAATTCTAACTTAGCATTAACCCCAGCTCTAGACTTATCAATCAAAACAATATCATCAGCAAACAACATACATACACCATGACACATTTTCTTGAATTGATCTCCTAAGCTCATCCATCACTATAGCAAATAGGAAAAGGCTTAAAGCAGATCCTTGATGTAACCCAACCGTTATAGGAAAATTGGTTGTCACCCCTCCACAAGTGCGGACATTGGTTACTACTCCTTCATACATATCTTTAATTATACTAATGTACTTGAGAGAAACACCTTTCTTCATCATTGTCCACCAGAGAACGTCCCTAGGTACTCTATCGTATGCCTTCTCAAAATCAATAAAAACCATATGCAAATCTTTGTTCCTCTCTCTATTTCTCTCAATAAGTTGTCTAAGAATATGTATAGCTTTCATAGATGATCTTCCAGGCATAAAACCAAATTGATTCTCCGATATCATGACAACATTCCTCAACCTAGACTCAATCACCCTCTCCCAAAGTTTCATAGTATGACTCATGAGTTTTATACCACGATAGTTTGTGCAATCTTGTATATCACCCTTATTCTTATATAGAGGCACCAAAGTACTCTTCCTTCACTCATTAGGCATCTTATTTGTCCGCCAAATCTTGTTAAAAAGATTTGTCAACCATTCTAAACCTTTCTCTCCCAAGCATTTCCAAGCCTCGATAGGTATACCATCTGGGCCAACTGCCCTTCTTGATTTCATTTTCTTTAAAGTCTCTGCAATTTCTTTCTTTTGAATCTTGCGCATGAAGTCACGATTTATCTCATGAAAAGGAATAGAGAAGTCTCCACGATCCTCAACATGACTTCCATTAAATAGCTTATCAAAATAATCTTTCCATCTCTCCTTAATCTCCTCATCTTTGACTAAAACCCTTTGTGTTTCATCTTTGATACATCTAACCATACCCAGATCCCTCGATTTTCTATCTCTCATCTTTGCAAGCCTATAAATATCATTATCACCCTCTTTGGTATCCAACTTGTCATAAACCTCCTTATATATCTTATCCCTCGCATTTCGAACTACTTTTTTAGCTTCCTTCTTTGCTATCATGTACTTCTCTAAATTCTCATTATCACGACTCTTACTTAGATTTCTATAACACTCTCTTTTAACCTTAATAGCTAATTTGACATCCTCGTTCCACCATGATGTATCCTTACCTAGCGGTGCACCACCTTTAGACTCACCCAATACCTCCTTAGCCATCTTTCTCATGTCACCCGCTATTTTATTCCACATTGATTCTGAATCCTCCTCGAGACACCAATCAACTTTCTTAACTACCTGCTCTACAAACATACCTTGTTTAGCTTCTTTCAGTGCCCACCACTTAATTCTAGGATCTATCCTATGTTTATCCCTTTTGCGGCATTGTCTAATTCTAAGATCTAAAATTAAGACTCTATGTTGTATAGCTACACTTTCTCTCGGTATAACCTTACAATCGATGTAACAACCCCTATCTCTCTTTCTAAGTAAGAAAAAATCTTTCTGACTCGTATTAACCCCACTTTTAAATGTTACTAGGTGAGATTCTCTCTTCCTAAACCAAGTGTTTGCTAAGATCATATCATAGGACAAATCAAAATCTAAAATCCTTTCTCCACTTTCGTTTCTTTCTCCTATACCATAGCCTTCATGGATACTCTCAAATCCATCCCTACTAATGTCTACATGTCCATTAAGGTCACCGCCGATGAAAAGCTTTTCTCCATAAGATATCCCTTGTACTACTCCATCTAAATCTTTCCAAAATTGACGCTTAATGGAATCATCTAAACCTACTTGAGGTGCGATCATTTATTTATTTCCAGATTTAGTTTATTTATTTATTTTACGTCTAACAAAAATGTGATAAGATCACAACAGACTAATTATTATTAATGTAGAATTTAAGGTATTTTAGTCTTTATTTCAATTTAATTTATTTAAAAAATGTAACGACTGCACTACATCATGCCAATATTTTGGTGACTATACTGTTCCTAGTAAAGCTTTTATGATTGGTTAATTTCACAATTTATTGGCAGGGTGTTTCTTGTGTTTTGGTTGAAAATGAAATGTTCATTTGTCATTGCTGCATTAAATTTGCTGATTTTTGGTTCAACTATTATTTGAAGTCTTCTGAAGTTCAGCTGCTGGTTGATGAAAAGGATAATGATGCTAATCGCTTGTGCATGTGTTCTTTTCTAGATTAATACCAACATGTTGCTGATGCTTCTTCTTTACATCATTTCTATTAATAGATTTCATCTCTTCTTGTTTTTTCCTCTTTCATTCTCTGATATTTTATTTTATGCATGAGTCAATCAATTCAACGTTTAATTATTATTACACAAATAATCAAATCAGTATTCATAGGGTGCTTGTTTGGTTTGTTTTACCGATTTTGTGTTTTGATTGCATAGGGAGCACCTGTCAAAGTGAGGAGGCCTAGTGATTATAATCCTTCTTTGGCTGCAGCTCTGGGTCCTAGCCAGCCTAATCCTAATCTAAACCTGGCTGCTGTTGGGTTATCACTTGGTTCTGCTGGTGGTCTAGAGGGGCCTGATCGAGTCTTTGTGGGCGGGCTTCCTTATTACTTCACAGAAGCACAAATAAGGGAGCTGCTAGAGTCTTTTGGAACTCTTCGAGGGTTTGACCTTGTCAAGGACCGGGAAACCGGGAATTCAAAAGGCTATGCATTCTGTGTATATCAGGACCTTAGTGTTACAGACATTGCTTGTGCTGCTCTTAATGGCATTAAGATGGGTGATAAAACTCTCACAGTTCGGCGTGCAAATCAAGGAATCACCCAACCTCAGCCTGAGCAGGAGAGTGTGTTGTTGCAGGCACAACAGCAAGTGGCTTTGCAGGTAAGGAACACGTGGTGTGCAGTGTGCACACACACAAATGAACATGCACCCATGTGTATGCACAGACACAATGTGCACAAGCATGCCTACAGACATATACATGCTCCCTTCTATGTCTGTGTGTGTGTCTTCTCTTTCTCAAGTACATGACCTTATCATATGCTTGAGCACTTTTGTTGCCACTCCTACACCATTTTGCCTGGAAGCAGGAGTGTATTGCTGCCCAGCAGAGACCACATGTCTCTGGCTGCCCCAACACAGGGAGGTGCCATTTTGGTGCCTGGTGTAAGGTGGCATTTTGGCTCCGATGCCTAGTTGGCTTTTTTTTACCAGAGGAAATTTAGGTTCTCCAGGAATTATTTGAAGTTTATTTTCATTATGGATAGAGGGAGTTGCTTTATTTTTTACCTTTTTCTTTTCTCCCCGTTTGATTAGTTCTTACATGAGAAATTTGAAATCATTAGTAAACTATGTATACTGGGTTTGTCTTTCACTTTTAATATTGGTTTGGTTGTACTGCAAGATTTATATGTTACTATGCAGAGGCTTGTATTTCAAGGAGGTGCTCTCCCTACCAAGGTTGTGTGCTTAACACAAGTTGTAAGTGCGGATGAGTTGAATGATGATGATGAGTTTGAAGACATAATGGAGGATATGCGAGGAGAAGGAGGCAAATATGGTATTCACTCTGCTTGTTTTAGTGTTTAATATGTTCATTTAAAAATTGTGCAATGGGCATGGACCTTTTTGTTTTTAGAGTCTCATCTAAATTGCTGAAAATATGAGGTTTGCTTGAAATTTTGAGCACATTAATGATGCTTGCATCGTCAGGAACATTGGTAAATGTTGTCATCCCACGGCCTGGACCAGATGGAGAGCAAACCCCGGGGGTAGGAAAGGTGAGTTATACTTCCCTTTGGTTTGGATCGAGGACATGATTTGGGATCCAGGGGTCATTTTGGGGCACCTTTTTCAAAATTATTCCTTATTAACATGAATTATTTCGTGGGAATGCAATTTTTTGGTTTCCCTAATATTTGTTGTTGGTGTTACCCATAGTCTCGATTATTAATTAAAAAATTCAGGTATTCTTGGAGTATGTGGATACTGATGCTGCTTCTCGAGCTCGGGCAAGCTTGAATGGAAGGAAGTTTGGTGGTAAGGTAGTAGTTGCAGTGTTCTATCCAGAGAACAAATTTTCAAATGGGGAATATGATGGGTAGTTTTTCTTCCTTTCTAGTATACAGTTTTGAATTTTTCACTGAATTCAGGAAACTGGTGCAAATCAAAATGTAGATTTCTTGACTTTATGAACTGCTGATGTTATTGATTTCAATTTAAGAGTTGCCTTTCTTACATGGTCAAAATTTTGGATGTTTTAGCTCTTTACATTGTTTGGGTATTTGTTGCCTAATGGTTTCTCGTCTGGCTGGCTGGCTGGCGGCACCATCTTGTTATTATCGGTTATATGAGCAGTGCCTGTCCGGAAACGGTTAGACTTGCCTCATTATTTTGAAGGTCCTGTTTCCATGGCATTATGGGTGTTGACCTTGGTTACGGCCTGCTCTGTGGGTTTGCCTAGGGAGACTTGTTTCTGTAATCAGGATGACGGGCTGTTTTCCAACCCAGAAGCTGGATAAATCCAGATAATGGACAGTTGTTGAATCCATACTGCATAAATCCGGGTAATGTGAAATCAAGTAGTGTACAAACATTGTGTTCACATTATATGGAGCCGCGCTGCATGATGCAGTGTCGTTGGCAGCCATCCATCTTGGCATTTCTGGAGATGGGTGTGTTCTTTAGAAATGTTGGCTGTCAGCGGCACAGCGGCGCTGCATAAAAATTGCCCTCTTTTAACATTTAATGTCCAAGATTTACCACCCATCCTTTTAAGGCAGCACATATAAAACCCAGGTGGGTCACTCACACCCAAGCCCTTGAGGAGCCCACCAGTTAAAGGCATTGTTAAGCGGTTTGTGTCTTGGGATTCAACCAGGCTGGGACTGCTAATGGTCAAACCCAACAACGAAGGACGTGACTCTTCTATTTCTCAGAATCACCAAACCATGAAATTTATTCTTATCTTCATCCAAACTGGATCTACTTGGGAAGAACGTTACTTATTTATTGTCAAACCCGATGGTATCTTCTTGGTATTAAAGTGTAAATAAAATATGCCCCCAAGGGAGGTTGGGGGCCTTGGCCGCTAGATGGGCGATCAAGGTTTGATTCACGTGAGCGTCACCCTTCTGTGCAAGCCACTGCTCCCAAACAGCAAGAGAGTATGAGAACATGTCCGAAACCACAACACAACCTCTGATTCAACGCTCCCAAACATAGGCTTAATCGGCCCATTTCAAAGGACATGTTGCACGTTGTTTTACTTTTTATAAATACATTTTCTTAAAAACTTATAGGTGGATTGATTAAAGGTACAATCAACTTGGTTTGTCCTCTCCCTCAAAAAAAAATCAGCTTGACTCAAACCAATTCTGCGAATTCGGTAAAACATCGGCCAGGCGTGGTGAACTGAGGGAAGAGCAATGTTGTCAGTATTGGTATCGGCTCTGTATCGTTTGGCCAACGATTCAGGCGAATCATTCCGAATCGGACAAAAAGTAATTTTTTACATTTATTAAAGATAGCCAATTCAGGGTTGAAATTTTTCTGAAAATTATGATATTTTTGCATTGATAGTAGGTTATCCGTATGTTTTAATAATAATTAAACATACATTTTAGATATATTTTACATGCATTTTTTTGTAATCCTATTTCTTCCAATTCTAAAACAATGTATTTTTTCTATGAACAAACCAACTTGAACTGGGCTCGTTTAACTCGGACTGATTATGATCTTGATCTTGGTTTGGCTTGCTGCACAAGAGGGTAATATGTCAAGAGTCCCTCTGATGCTCATGCCGCTCATCCATGTGAAAGGATGGCATCCCAATCCCAAAAGACCACCATTTGCTTTCGTTTTCTACTATTTATTCTACATGCTCTAGATGCCGTTCATCTAGATCATCAATGGTCATGAAAAAAAAATGTGAGACCCATTTAAGAGGTAAGCATACGAATGGTGGTGAGGGACCACCGACGGATTACTGTCATGGGGTACCCCTGACCTGATCCACTCTCATTGTATCAGTATTGCAAGAAAGGTTAAAAAAGCTCTTTGGGTAGCCCATCAGGTGATCTGTCAAATCACTTTAAGAAAGTGATTTTGACATTTTCACCGTCCATTGATTCATCTCACAAGGACCTCATGGTCTTTGTACATATTGTAGACGGTGAGGATGTCAAATCACTTGTCTAAAAGTGATTTGGTAGATCACCTGATCTGCTCTCCTTTGGGTAGCCATGCAAGCCGTTCAGGGTTGGGTTGGATATTTGATCGAGTTCAAGCCCTATTAATTGGATTCTGCAAGAGGCATTAGGTCATGTTACTAATCGGATCAGATTCAATGAAATATCTCACGCATTTGAACTTGTACCAGAACCCCGAATGAGGTCCAATTAAAAGTCTTAAGAAACCCAGTCCATTAACCCGTAAATGTGCATCCGATCCGATTACTTCCTAACTGGATCTGGATTCAGTATTGATTTTCTCCACACTAGTTTGAATCTGACTACCTTAGATCCTGATAATACTTGAAACAGACTCGGGTTCGCTCACACAGTCACATCCCTGGCGAGAGGTTGAATGTTGTGTTGTATCGTGTCTAGGGATGGGCATCGGGCTGGCCCACTAATGGATCCGTTTACTAACGGGCCGGATTTTGGCCTTGTTCTTAATGGGCTCGAGTTTGAAGAGAATCTCATGGACTGGCCCATTGGCCCAACGGGCCAATGTGAAGTGGGCCGAGTCTAGTCTAGCCTGGTCCAAACCCATTTATAGGATGATTTTTAATAAAATTAATACATTAATTCTGAAAATAAAAAAATAAATTAAATAAAATAAAACATAAAATTCAAAATAACACAAAACATTTAAAAGCCTTTTTGTATCATGTTATGATATTTCCAAAATAAGAGATATACAACTTGAAATGGGTTTTATGCTATGGATGCAAAATTAATCGACATCCATCCATGTTATTATGATGCCCAGAAATTTCTCCCATTCACTGCGTTAACATATTACTAGATGTAGATGTATTATGATATGATGATACACCATATAAGAAAGGTGAATAGTAATAATTAACAAATAGCAAGTTCCCATAATAATTAACAAATATGAAGTTCTCATGCAACTAATTAGATAAATAGTTATAGTTATCCAAGTTACTATGTAATAGTTAATTTTTATATTATTAAAAAATTAATAAATAACTCAAGTCCATCAGGCCGGCCCACTTATATAATGGGCCTGCCTAAAATCATGGCCCAAACCTGGCCCATGGGGCCCCGGGTTGGCTTGGCCCATCGGGTCGCCCGGCCCTTTGCAGTATCATCAAAGAGTCAGGAGCAAAAGGGGTTGGAGAGGGACCATACTTTTGAAAAAGGGATTGGCGCCAGGACCCAATTTCCACAGCAGTTCCTTTTCCTTCCTCTTCTCCCTCATCAATCCATGCACAAAATCCCCTCCAGTTCTCCTTTCCTTCTTAACATGCTATCGTGTTGCTTCTTATATTGTCATCTTGAAGCTCTCTTAGGGGTTATTAATTTCCCCTCCAAATAGCATATTTATTTTCAACTTTGGAGTAAGCTAGAACTCATAACTCTTCCCGGTTGACATATTACAACATATGGCCAGTTCAAGCATGATTTTCTGCTCTTTGATATACTGTTATGTTGATTTTATTGTTGGTAGCTCTATTCTCACTTATGGGTGTCATTATTTTGACTCCATATTACCGTTTTTTTATTTTTTCATTAGAATTGGTTCAATTAAGCTTTCTTTGGTATCTATTGATTCCTGAGGGCTGTGTTTTGCGTGGTCACAAACTGTGCTTCAGTGTTTAAAAACTCGCCTGAGTCAACTCTGTGACTCGGCCTCGGCCATTCACCAGGTCAAATTATCAAATAACTCAGAACCTAACAAAACTCGACCGAGTCATGGCTAAGTCATAGAATGACTCAGCCGAGTCATACATATAATGTATTATATATAATGATATATTTGCCTAATTAATAGTGTAATATATATACTTTGTATACATAATATTATATCATAATACAGACATCATGTAACAATTAGTTATACAATATACATAAACATATTATACATAATTTTTATATAGAAATATAAAGTTGTCATGACTCGGCTGAGTCACTGAGTTGTCTCAGTGAGTCATGCGTCAACCCAGGCTGAGTCGTGGGTTTTAAACTATGTTTGTGCTTCAGTGACTTGTCACAAATCTTGTTCTTGAGAAAATCTTGTTATATATTGAAAATCTCTTTTTCTTATTGACATCTTTCTGTGTGTGTGTGTACATATTGTTGATATGTGCAAACCAGTGTGGACCGATGTGCAAATCACAGTGTGGACCGATGAGGGTTGTCCGATCCGACCTAATAGACCAGTTGATCCCGCAAAAGTTCATTCAGTAGCAGTAGTGACTGCTGCTAAAGTGTTTTTCCATAGGATATGGTAGCTAGAGTTGTTCCACACGCCCTGTCTGCACTTGCACTGACCCTGTTAGAAACAGTCCTTATCCAGCCGTTGGCTCTGATAAGGAAGACCTTATCCTATCCAGACTATTTCCCAAATGGAAATCACGTCTGGATATGATAATGTCGAATGATAAAAGATAACAGGAAATGTGATAACCGTAAATGTGCTAAGGATAATATTGAATGGGGGTAACATCAAAATTATTGAATGGGATAACATTGATACGGTCTCAAGCAGTTTTCCGTTTATCTGTATTGTATAAAGTAAAAAAGTGCATCAAGTACGTGAATAATATATCAAAAACATTTTTCCCTTTTAGTTTCGGCGTTCTATCTCATGGTATCAGAGCGTAAACCGAATCCATTTTTTTCAGAAGCGTTAGACATCGTCACCAAATCAGACGAGCATGCAGTGAAATCAACTCCAAAGAAACCCTTGTTTCTTCACTGCATCAGTGCATCATGTACAACAATCATATCATGAATTTGAGGCTCGTTATTCATGGCTTCTAGCGATCAATTGTGGAAGGATGAAGATGCAACATATTCTGATCTCTTCTATATACATCATTTTGATAATCCAAGAGCGTTGCTTGTATCGCAAGTTCTTACTGGAAAAAATTATTCACTGTAGAAGCGGACGATGTCTATGACGCTTAGTGCCAAGAACAAGATGGGCTTCGTGAATTGCACCATCATGAAACCCACAAACCCACCAAAAATGGTAGCCGCCTGGGAGAGGTGTAACGATATGGTCCTCTCTTGAATTCTCAATGTTATTCATAAAGATTTATCTAAAAGTGTTATATATGCTCAAAACATTACCCAAGTATGGAAGGACTTGAGGATCAGTTCTTTCAATCAGACGCTTCATGGATCTATCAGATCCAACATCAAATAATCAACACGAAGCAAATACAATCTTCATTGGTGGAATACTTCACAAAACTAAAGGGCCTATGGAACAAACTTGATTTACACACCCCCTTTCTGAATGCGCTTGCGGTGCCATGAAGACCGTGCACGTCAACAATTGGATTTCCTTATCCAGTTCCTAATAGGACTGAATGACAACTACGACACGATTCGTAGTCAAGTTCTTTTCATACAACCGCCTCTAACTGTGTCAAAGACTTATTCTCTAGTCATACAGGAAGAGTGACAAATATGACATGCGCATCGCTCCTAATGCCGTGATTGAAACCCCTCTTACTGCGATAGTCGAGACACAAGAAAAATTATGTTAAGGCCAATCTCGATTGCACTGCGATTATTGTAGAAAAGTTGGTCACATTAAGGTTAAATGCTTCTACTTACACGACTTTCCTGATCGACAAAATGAGAGGGGCATGAATCAATTAAAAACAAGTGATGAGACACCCAATTCAAAACAAAAATCCTTGGCCCATACAAGCATAGTCAATGAGTCCACACCAAACTCGTCATTCACCAAGAATCACGTTGAACAATTTTTTACTTTTATTAATCAAGGTAATCGAGCAAGTCTACAAGTGCATTTGGCAAGTAATGTTTCAAACTTCACTACCGTCATCCCTCTTTCACAATAATGGATTCTTGACACTGGTGCAACCGATCATATGACCATATTTTTCTATAATTTCACCTCACCAATACCAGCATATTGCCCCCTTGTTAACCTTTCAAATGGGATCCTAACCCATGTCTTTCATATTGGAAATGCCACAGTATCTTCCAAAATCAATATTTCAAATGTCATGCATATTCCTGAATTTAAGTTCAACCTAATCTCCATAAGCAAACTAACTCAAGATTTGGATTGTATAGCTATATTTAACAATGACCATTGTTTGTTGCAGGACCGTGTTTTGAAACTAACAATTGGAGCATGTAGGAGATGGAATGGTCTTTACATTGGGTCACATTTTTAATAAACATTTGCAAACTCTCGTTAATTTCAATCAAATAGATGCTTGTTCATTTGATGATCATTGTGATATTTGCCACTTTGCCAAATAGTCTCGTTTACCATTTACCATAAGCTTCATTTCAAGTAGTGTTCATTTTCAATTGGTATATTGTGATTTGTGGAGAGGAAAACAAATTCTTTCTATTTCGGGTGCCCATTATTTTTTAACCATTATTGATAATTTTTCTAGAATGAGTGGAATACCTGGCTGAAGGTGGTGTCCTATTCCTGGATCATACTACTCCTTTTCTGGCTTGTGATGGTCTGCACATCACTACAGATTACTATAACTAGTGGGAGAATGTCCGCTGGTTTTTATTCTTCCTATTCCCCTGGGAGAGCTCTTCATTTGGTATCCATGAATGCATGAACAAAATATCTTTAACTCCGCCTGTGTAGTTATACACTGCCGGTCCCAAGCCCGGATAAAGGAGGAGGGTTGCGGTAGGCCTGTGACAGCCAGCATAAAAACTTTGTCATATCCTATGAAAATGAACCAATATGAGAATTTCGTTGGGGCGTTCCCTACTGAGCGACGCGCTGTACTCTCTAGGCCCGGAGGCAGTGATAAATGTGCAAGGGTTGATAGGTCGTCGCCCAGAAGCGACGCGTCACACCGGTGCCCGGGTGTGGTGTCAAATAGGCAAGGGTTCCCTCACTTTGTTGGACGGGTGGGGGTAAAGAAGTTAGTCCAAGACCATAAAATTAGGTTAGCCACTTGGAACATAGGGTCTTTAACTGGGAGTTAGTAGATGTTATGTGTAGGAGAAAGATTGATATTTTATGTCTTCAAGAGACCAAATGGGTAGGTGAGAAAGCTAAAGTGATAGAACCTTGGGGATATAAGATTTGGTATACAGGAATAAATAGGAATAGGAATGGAGTAGGGATTGTTATGAGTCGTCAGTTTATAGATAATGTAGTTGAGGTCCGTAGGAAGGGTGATAGAATTTTACTTATTAAATTAGTATTAGGTACGGATATTATTAATATTATTAGTGTTTATGCACCTCAAGTAGGTTTAGATGATTCCATTAAGCATCAATTTTGGGAAGATTTAGATGGAGTAGTACAAGAGACATCTTATGGAGAAAAGCTTTTCATCGGCGGTGACCTTAATGGACATGTAGGCATTAGTAGGGATGGATTTGAGAATATCCATGGAGGCTATGGTATAGGAGAAAGAAATGAAAGTGGAGAAAGGATTTTAGATTTTTGTTTGTCCTATGATATGATCTTAGCAAACACTTGGTTTAGGAAGAGGGAGTCTCACCTAGTAACATTTAAAAGTGGGGTTAATACGAGTCAGATAGATTTTTTCCTACTTAGAAAGAGAGATAGGGGTTGTTGCATCGATTGTAAGGTTATACCAGGAGAAAGTGTAGCTATACAACATAGAGTCTTAATTTTAGATCTTAGAATTAGACAATGCCGCAAAAGGGATAGACATAGGATAGATCCTAGAATTAAGTGGTGGGCACTGAAAGGAGCTAAACAAGGAATGTTTGTAGAGCAGGTAGTTAAGGAAGTTGATTGGTGTCTCGAGGATGATTCAGAATCAATGTGGAATAAGATAGCGGGTGGTATGAGAAAAGTAGCTAAGGAGGTATTGGGTGAGTCTAAAGGCGGTGCACCACTAGGTAAGGATACATCATGGTGGAACGAGGATGTCAAATTAGCTATTAAGGTTAAAAGAGAGTGTTATAGAAATCTAAGTAAGAGTCGTGATAATGAGAATTTGGAGAAGTATATGATAGCAAAGAAGGAAGCTAAAAAAGTTGTTCGAAACGCGAGGGCTAAGGTATATAAGGAGGTTTATGACAAGTTGGATACCAAAGAAGGCGAGAAGGATATTTATAGACTTGCAAAGATGAGAGATAGGAAATCGAAGGATTTGGGTATGGTTAGATGTATCAAAGATGAAACGCAAAGGGTTTTAGTCAAAGATGAGGAGATTAAGGAGAGATGGAAAGATTATTTTGATAAGCTATTTAATGATAGTCATGCTCAAGATCTTGGAGACTTCTCCATTCCTTTTCATGAGATAAATCGTGACTTCATGCGCAAGATTCAAAAGAAAGAAATTGCAGAGGCTTTGAAGAAAATGAAATCAAGAAGGGCAGTTGGCCCAGATGGTATACCTATCGAGGCTTGGAAATGCTTGGGAGAGAAAGGTTTAGAATGGTTGACAAATCTTTTTAACTTGATTTGGCGAACAAATAAGATGCCTAATGAGTGGAGAAAGAGTACTTTGGTGCCTTTATATAAGAATAAGGGTGATATACAAGATTGCACAAACTATCGTAGTATAAAACTCATGAGTCATACTATGAAACTTTGGGAGAGGGTGATTGAGTCTAGGTTGAGGAAGGTTGTCATGATATCGGAGAATCAATTTGGTTTTATGCCTGGAAGATCAACTATGGAAGCTATACATCTTCTTAGACAACTTATTGAAAGATATAGAGAGAGGAACAAAGATTTGAATATGGTTTTTATTGATTTAGAGAAGGCATACGATAGAGTACCTAGGGACGTTCTCTGGTGGACAATGATGAAGAAAGGTGTTTCTCTCAAGTACATTAGTATAATTAAAGATATGTATGAAGGAGTAGTAACCAATGTCCGCACTTGTGGAGGGGTGACAACCAATTTCCCGATAACGGTTGGGTTACATCAAGGATCTGCTTTAAGCCCTTTCCTATTTGCAATAGTGATGGATGAGCTTACGAGATCAATTCAAGAAAATGTACCGTGGTGTATGTTGTTTGCTGATGATATTGTTTTGATTGATGAGTCTAGAGCTGGGGTTAATGCTAAGTTAGAATTATGGAGACAGACATTGGAAGCTAGATGTTTTAAGTTGAGTAAGAGTAAGACTGAATATATGGAATGTCGGTTTAGTAAGCAACGAAGTAGTGATGGGAGTGTAGTGAAGCTTGGTGAGCAAGATATACCGGTGAATGATTATTTCAAATATTTGGGATCCATCATTCAAAAGTATGGAGAAATTGATGGAGATGTAAATCATAGGATAAAGGTTGGGTGGATGAAATGAAAAAGTGCTACTGGAGTGTTGTGCGATCGTAGAATGCCATTGCGGTTGAAGGGAAAGTTTTATAGGACGATTATTAGACCCGCTTTACTATATGGTACGGAATGTTGGGCTGCCAAGAGACATCATATTCAAAAAATGAGTGTAGCTGAGATGCGGATACTTAGATGGATGTGTGGAAATACAATAAAAGATAAGATTCGGAACGAAGAGATACGTAAGAAGGTAGGTGTTGCACCCATTGAAAATAAGATGCGAGAGAATCGTTTACGGTGGTTTGGACATATTCGGCGAAGGCCTAATGATGCTCCAGTTAGAAGGTTGGAGAAATGGGAAAATATATTAGTTAAAAGAGGTCGAGGTAGGCCTAGGAAGACTTGGATGGAGATGATAGGAAAGGATATGAATGCTTTGAACCTCACCGAGGACATGGCGTTGGATAGAAATGATTGGAGGAAAAGGATTCATGTGGAAGACCCAAAATGAATTTCTTTTTTGGTTCATATCGCTGACCCCAATTGTTTTGGGATGAAGGCGTAGTTGTTGTTGTTGTTGTTGTTTGATAATTTTTCTAGAAGTACTTGGGTTTACCTAATGAAATATGTCTGAAAGCTTGCAACTTATGTAAGATTTTTTTATAATCAAAACCCAATTTGGTACTCAAATACAACATCTTCGAAGTGCCAATGAAATTGATTTTTTTTCTAACAATATGGAGTCTTTTCTTCATATTCAAGGGGTAGTACATCAACATAGTTGCATCTACAAACCTCAATAAAATGGAGTGGTAGAACACAAGCATCGTGATGTCTTGAATATGGCATGTGCCCTTCGATTCCAAGATAATCTTCTCATAAAATTCTGGGGAGAATGCATTCTCACGGCTACATATTTACTTAACCAAGTTCCTACCAAAGCCCTATTTGGTAAAACTCTTTATGAGATTCTTTTTGGCAAAACTCTTAGTTATAAGCAGTTATATATTTTTGAATGCTTATGTTATGCCCAGAATATTCATCATTTGCTTAAGTTTGACACTCGTGCGAAATAATGTGTGTTCATTGGATATCCTCATGGCCAAAATACCTATCAAAAATATGATCTTGACAATCAAACCATTTTCACCAGTAGGGATGCGATTTTTCATGAAAATAATTTTTCCTTCCAAAAAATAGTTGATGCACTAGAAGATGATGGGGGTGTGATTTTACCTATACCAATTTCTGACGTATCTCAAGCACCCAATAGTGACCAAATTTTGTCAACTGACACCATGACACCACCACAATCCAACTTCAGATCTCAACAACGTCGTGCTACCTGATCAAGCCCCTGTGTAAGACTCACCTCATGATCCAATCCAAGAGCCACATACCGATTTAGATCTAAACCCAAGGCATTTGACCAGTTCAAGATCTCAACTTAGGTATCTCAAAGATTATAGATGCTATACCGCAATACAAGCCCCTTCATCCAAGACGGACACATCCAAAGAAACTTGGTATCCTCTCACTCATTTCTTGTCTTATGATAATTTTTTTGGATTCTCACAAAGCCTTCTTAGCAGCCATCACCCAAACCATTGAACCCAGATCTTTTCTTTAAGTGGTTCAAGATCCTAAGTTCCAAGAGGCGATGATAGTGAAAATTCAGGCATTATATTTAATTATTTATTATTTATTAAATAAAATTTTTTAAAAAAGTTTTAGAAAGTATCTCACCCTATAAAAGTCTTCTCAACATAGATTTTAACTCAATTTAACCTTTATATTGAATTTAAAACTTTAAATTGGTTAGAATTAGATTTCAAATCCGGATCTAAAATCCAAATCCATACTCAATGTTCATATAGATTTCAAACTAGACCAGATCCTAATTAATATGGGTCTTAAACAAGATTTAGATCCATATTAACTTAGGTCAATCAGATATGATCCAATCCGATCTAATCCAGAATCGGTCATATTAAAGTGGGTTATTTTTGAAAAAATACGATTTTTTAGCCGATCGTAGCTCGAATTCAAAAAAACAAAGCATCAATGTTTTGAGAATTTCAAAATGCATTTAATGATATATTACCTGAATTTCACTTTTGAATTTCGAATTTAACTCAAATTTTGCTCGAATTTTGCTCAATTTTAAAGGTCAAAAATAAAAAGTTTTACAAAATCTTAGTTGACTCGTTCTCTCAATGGGTCCTGGGCCACGCCCAGACTCAACTGACGCCACCTAAATTCAAAGATTTTATTAACTTTACAAAAACACTTAACCAAATTTTCTGAAATCTCAGAATTTAACATACTAGAAAAACATACGATATTACAAAAAAAGTCATGTTTACATCATGTCCAACATGTTGACTGCACATATACATGAGTACCCTCGATAAAAACTGAAATATGCAAATATATTTGAGTGCATAAGCATGTAACATGACCAATTTGAATCAAGACAAAATAATCAAATGCATAAACACATAACTTGACAAATCTGAACCAAAACAGTGTGTAACATGCAACTAGACATATCTGAATCAAAACGATACGAGGCATCCCCGCATTGTAGGCATGCAGTGACCCACTTGACAACCGCCCATATTGGCATTTCTGGAGATGAGTGTAGTGTCATCTCCAAAAATGTTGAGCTGGGTGGTCATCAGCAGCAGATATGCATGAAGCACCCGCTGCATAAAAAATAACCTTTCCTATTTTTCTAGTAAATCCAATCCCGTTTCAAATGGACAGCTGGATTAGTACGTAGCTGATACCAATCCACAAGGGCATCATTTCATCTTGTCCATTAAAAAGGGAAAAACTTGTTCAAATCGCTGGATAAGTAGAAGCTAAAAGTGACTAGAACAGAGCAAAGGGGCAGTGATCCAAACAAGTTGATCGAGGGGCGTCATGCAGGAGCCAGGTACGCATGCTCTCAGAAAAGACACCTATTTAGTAGTCGTGGCTCATGTACTAAGTCCATCAATTTTTAGGACATCTGCCTGTCAGTATCTGGAAGTACCTGTTTTTTTTTATATACAGGAACGGGGAAACCAATTCAGAGGGGTGTAAACCTGGGCACACCCCTTGACCTCAGGGAGCCACAGGCTTCAGCTCACACAAGGGAAATAACGCCCCTGGGAATCGAACCACGACTGTCCATCTAACAGCCATGGCCAGTTCCAACTACGCTACCCCCTCGGGTCTGAAGTATCTGATTAAGCCGTGCCATAAAAAGGAAGACTTTTTTTTTCCTCGACAGGTACAAAAGGAAGACCTTAAACATGAAATGGAGTAAACAGGCTAGAATGGGATTGTGGGGTGCCATGATCACTGGTTCTTCCCAATTCTTTTGTGTATTAGACCTAGTCCAAACACAAGTTTACGGAACCTTTAATCATCTCCACATATTAATAGTAAGCAACACCAGGTAAAAATCACCACAGATCACATGTCCCGATAATAAAAGCTGCAAAGATGCTATGCGGCTTGGTACACATAAACCAAATATTGGCCTTTTGTGCAGATTGATTGGGCATTTTATGGATCAACGAAAAGTTCCAAAAGTTTTTATAAAAGCTTTTCAAGTTTAAATTAGAGAACATGATCTAAACAATATGAGCACAAGACATCCTATCCATAGTAAGGTATGACTGAACTGACAATTTCAACTCTGCCAGTAAAAGCACTCCCTACAGATGGTCTTCCATAGCAAGATAAACCGCAAAGTTGATAAGTGGCTTACATGAATGAAGTGAACCTGGCAGGGCAACAATTATCAGATGGTAATATGCTCCTGACAGATTGAGCAAACAATAAACTCATATCATTAAGAAGGAAATTGCCATGACTGAACCACAGTCATATAAATCTAATGCATTCAAGAAATATTTGAAAGATGAAAACACATGATTTTTGCAGCAGAAAGAGATTGTACAACATATTAAATTACACAGTAAATGTGGACATTAACAGCATATGTAAAATTTCATAGCATAAAAAGACAAAGTTTACCTTAGTTAATGAAATGTTTGCAAAAGCTGATTGTTCATTAAGGAGACATAATAAAACCATAACTCAAAATATTGGTTAAAAGATGGTTAATATACCTTCTCCCTGGCAAGAGAATGCATTTTCATTATACCCTTATTTGCAAAAGCTAGGTTTAGTGAAGGCACATTAGCAAAGGATTAATGCCAAGGGGACATCTGGGTCAAAAAACAGTAGTTTGCAACTTTTTGAGAACACATTAATCAAAAGTGTTTAGATGCCATTCATTCACCCAAAAGGGAAAAAAAAGTAAAGAGAAAAACTTGCTTTGAAAATTTGTTTGTAGTAAAAAAGATTTGTTTCAAAAAGCAGGATAGACACTTTTTCAGAAAAGATAAATTTCATATTCTCTAAAAAAAGGCATTCTTGTCAACCTTATCAATTGAAAATGGAGAAATCAGGACAGAGGCCACCTTCAACCCACTCATTCTCCTCTCTTTTCCCCATTCCAACTCCTTGCCGTGTTTTTGCTTTCATTTTTTTATGTCCATGTGACTATGGATTGACTGGGAAATGGTAAAGAATGTGTTCTCTCTTTCGTTTCCCAGGCATCCTGTGACAAAAACGTTGCCAGAAAAATAATGACCAAAAGGTTTTTTCTCTCTTTTTCTAACATTTTCCGGGCATGAGATGGCTTGAAAATAGTATGGTTGGTGTTACCCAACTCGGATGGCACATCTTATGCCATTTTTTTTACCCACCTATGAATGAACAAGAAAAGTGGTATTGCAGTGACAAAAGTGGTGGTGTTGATAATGCGGTACTGAAGGCAGTGGGAGCAGCTGTGATGCAAAGAACAAGATGATGACGATGAAGATGATGGGATACAGGATTTTGTAAATGCTGAATGATGATGATAACTCCAGTAATGGTCAGTCATGATGATGATGATGATGATGATGATGATGATGATGATGATGATGATGATGATGGTGGTGGTGGTGGTGGTTGTGGGAATCTAGTAACAAGGGCTATGTCAATCATGACGGTTGGCAACTTGGTAATAACAATTTTGTCGGTTGGTATTGGTATGTAGTGGTGATGAATAACAACAATGATATCATATGATGACAGTGTAGA